>NC_047519.1:22794733-22870136 GCF_902827115.2 Pseudochaenichthys georgianus
CGGAGGGGTGGGTCTTTTCATCTGCTGGCGGGTTGCCGGGATAACAGTATCCTCCGGGGAGGCATTGAACCCTTCTCAACTGCCCCCCGGAGGAGGCAGGGGAGTCAGGTACCCAGAGGGTGGACGGCCAGGGCGAGGCCGCCACACCGCGCTGGAGTCAGGGTCCCGGTGAGGCGCAGGACGGAGCACCCGGCAGTAGCCTCCAGCAGACCCCCGCGCGGTTCCCTCGTCCCTCAGAAGAGGTGGAGAGGCGGAGGGGTGGGTCTTTTCATCTGCTGGCGGGTTGCCGGGATAACAGTATCCTCCGGGGAGGCATTGAACCCTTCTCAACTGCCCCCCGGAGGAGGCAGGGGAGTCAGGTACCCAGAGGGTGGACGGCCAGGGCGAGGCCGCCACAACCAGAGAACCAGAAAAAAGGGGTGAAATGGGAAAAAAGTACCCCAAAATAGTGTTCCATAAGGCGGGTAGAGTCCCCTGACAACTCCCCATACCTTTCTCCAGGGTGGGAACAAGTTTAAGTCAACTTTTGGAAGAACCAGAGAAAAGGGTGAAAATGGATAAAGTGTATCCGAAAATAGTGTTCCAAAAGGCAGGTAGAGTCCCCTGACAACTCCCCATACCTTTCTCCAGGGTGGGAACAAGTTTAAGTCAACTTTTGGAAGAACCAGAGAAAAGGGTGAAAATGGATAAATTGTATCCGAAAATAGTGTTCCAAAAGGCAGGTAGAGTCCCCTGACAACTCCCCATACCTTTCTCCAGGGTGGGAACAAGTTTAAGTCAACTTTTGGAAGAACCAGAGAAAAGGGTGAAAATGGATAAATTGTATCCGAAAATAGTGTTCCAAAAGGCAGGTAGAGTCCCCTGACAACTCCCCATACCTTTATCCAGGGTGGGAAAAAGTTAAAGTCAACTTTTGGAAGAACCAGAGAAAAGGGTGAAATGGATAAATTGTATCCGAAAATAGTGTTCCAAAAGGCAGGTAGAGTCCCCTGACAACTCCCCCTACCTTTCTCCAGAGTCGGAAAAAGTATAAGTTAACTTTTTGGAAGAACCATAAAAAGGGGTGAAAATGGATAAAATGTATCCCAAAATAGTGCCTCTTGAGGCGGGTAGAGTCCCCTGACAACTCCCCTTGCATTCCTCCAGACACCAGTTTGAAAACTTAAAGTTTTGTGAGAACCATGATTGGGGGTCCTCCAGGCAACAATTTCATCCGATCCAAAGTGCTCATGAGGCGGATACATTCCTCCATGATTTCCCCATCATGTGAAAATAGCTCGTTTTTTTCTAAGTGCTCTCAAAAACCGGGTTTCCGATTTCGTGCAGATGGTAGCTTGGAAAAGATGAATGAAAATTTTGGACGGAGGAGGGGAGCTCTCGTTTCCCCTCTCCGTTGTAAATTGCAACGGGGGAGTGCAAAAGTCTCCGGGGCTTCGTTCCGAAGCGCCGAAGACTTGACCCCCTCCCCCGTTGGCACTTAGCCGTTTTTCAAGAATTTTCAAAAACTTCATTTTTGATTATTTTAACATATAATTGACCGTTTTCTTTACTTTTTTTTGCTTTCCACGGGTGGAGGCGCATGGCAGGCCGCATATGAGCTTCCAAATTCGGCCTGGAACGTCCGGGAATTATGGGTTAAGCTCCATATACTGACGACTCCCATTAAAAGTGATTGAAATGTACAGGAATCTGTCCATTTCAATCACATTTGACGACGCATGCAGGGTGACCCTGGCTACACTTAAAGGGGGTATACTTTGCGGTGCTTTACCGTCCGCCCATCAGCACCCATAGTCGGCCTTCCTCACAGCAGCAGCACCCAACCTCCATGGAGGATTTTGCTCGTGCCCCTGGCTACACTTAAAGGGGGTATACTTTGCGGTGCTTTACCGTCCACCCATCAGCACCCATAGTCGGCCTTCTTCACAGCAGCAGCACCCAACCTCCATGGAGGATGTTTCTCGTGCCCCTGGCTACACTTAAAGGGGGTATACTTTGCGGTGCTTTACCGTCCGCCCATCAGCACCCATAGTCGGCCTTATTCACAGCAGCAACACCCAACCTCCATGGAGGATGTTTCTCGTGCCCCTGGCTACACTTAAAGGGGGTATACTTTGCGGTGCTTTACCGTCCGCCCATCAGCACCCATAGTCGGCCTTATTCACAGCAGCAACACCCAACCTCCATGGAGGATGTTTCTCGTGCCCCTGGCTACACTTAAAGGGGGTATACTTTGCGGTGCTTTACCGTCCGCCCATCAGCACCCATAGTCGGCCTTATTCACAGCAGCAACACCCAACCTCCATGGAGGATGTTTCTCGTGCCCCTGGCTACACTTAAAGGGGGTATACTTTGCGGTGCTTTACCGTCCGCCCATCAGCACCCATAGTCGGCCTTATTCACAGCAGCAACACCCAACCTCCAGTGGAGGATGTTATCATGCCCCTGGCAACACTGGTAAACACTGGTAACATATGTCTAGCCGCTGACAGGAACTTGACATCGGAACTTGACATCGCATTTCCATTGAGCGGACTCCCGTACATGGGAAGGGCAAGTCCCACGGTACCTCCGTTCATAAGGCTGACATTTGCCTTACACTTAAAGGGGGGTCTACTTTGCGGTGCTTTACCGTCCGCCCATCGGCACCCATAGTCGGCCTTATTCACAGCAGCAACACCCAACCTCCAGTGGAGGATGTTATCATGCCCCTGGCAACACTGGTAAACACTGGTAACATATGTCTAGCCGCTGACAGGAACTTGACATCGGAACTTGACATCGCATTTCCATTGAGCGGACTCCCGTACATGGGAAGGGCAAGTCCCACGGTACCTCCGTTCATAAGGCTGACATTTGCCTTACAGACGTAAGGTAATCTTCGTCATAACTAGCAAACTAAACATCATGTACATGTACTGCACAACTAATCAGAAATAAAAAACTCATTACTCGCATACAATGACATCAAAACGCATTTTAACGGCCAAATTAACCTTAAAATAGGCATTTTTCCACCGAGAATAACACGAAGGACAGCCATTGTTGTTGATCACGTGGTCTGGGAGCTGTTGCAGCGTCCATAGCAACCACCTTAGCAACCATGAATGTGTACACATTCATGAAGTAATCTTCGTTATAACTAGCAAACTAAACATCATGTACATGTACTGCACAAATAATCCGAAATAAAAACTCATTACCCGCATAAAATGAGATCAAAACGCATTTTAATGGCCAAATGAACCTTAAGATAGGCATTATGAAGGTCTATGGGACGCCCTGCCCGTAGAAGCCTGACGGGCAAGGGGTCCGCTGTGTCCGCAATGAAGGTCTATGGACGCCCTGCCCGTAGAAGCCTGACGGGCAAGGGGTCCGCTGTGTCCGCAATGAAGGTCTCTGGGACGCCCTGCCCGTAGAAAATGACGGGAAAGGGGTACCCTGTACGTAATATAGCGACGGGGAGGGGCCCTGACCGTCCGTCAATATGTGACGGGATGAGAGTGAGAATGTGTGTGTGTGTGTGTGTGTGTGTGTGTGTGTGTGTGTGTGTGTGTGTGTGTGTGTGTGTGTGTGTGTGTGTGTGTGTGTGTGTGTGTGTGTGTGTGTGTGTGTGTGTGTGTGTGTGTGTGTGTGTGTGTGTGTGTGTGTGTGTCAATGGAAGTGTTTATAATTTTGTTTTTTATCCATGTTAGATGTTTATATGGGCTGGAGTTTTGTTAATTATGTATTGCCTGGTTTTGTTTTAGGCAACGTTTGGAGGGCAAAAAGCAATCCCGTAGATCAAGAAACAAACTGCGCGAAGAAATAGAACAACTCAAACATTCACTGAGGAAGGAGAAACAACTTAAAGAAAAGTACAAAAAGAGGTTCCAGCGATCAGCAACACATAATGAATCTCCAAGATCCAAAGTCCGTGAACTGGTCAAGAATTGTACTGTGAACAGCAGGGTCAGAAGAACGTTACTTCTCCATGAAGCCCTTGTTGCTGACATCAAAAGAAAATACCAAAAGACCAGAAATGAAAGAGATAATCAAATCATATCTAAGGTTACTGTGGGAAAGATTGTCAAAAAGTATAGGCTGCAGAGATGGTCAGAACAGGCACTGGGGATTTAAAAAAAACGCAGAAACCTTTTGAACACTAATAGCCTAAGCAAATTTACCAGAAAGCCCGTAAACAGGTATGCAGATGCATCTATGGAGAACAATGTAAAGACCTTCTTGACAAGAGATGATGTCAGCAGGATAACTACAGGAAGAAAACAAACCATTACAAGAAACAAGGTAAAGATGCAAAAAAGGTTCCTTGTAGACACAATAAGAAACCTCCACAGAAGGTTTCTGGCAGAGAACAATGTGAGGATCTCATACCCTGCATTTTGCCACCAACGTCCCTTTTGGGTTGTGCACCCGTCCCTGTCTGACCGTGACACGTGCACGTGCAAACTGCACGAGAATCTTAGCTTTCTGGCAGAAAAGCTTAGTCAGTTGAAGTTGATTGAGACCTCAAATCTTGAGGCACTCACTAAAATTGTGTGCTGTGATACTATTAGAAAGGACTGTATGTATGGGGAGTGTGAACACTGCAGAGACAAAACAGTTCCACTCTCAAGTACATATGGCAGTGCAGAAAGGGTGTCCTGTACTCAGTGGGGGACAGAAGATAAGGCAACAATGAATGACCAGGAGGGGCCAACAGTGAAGATAACTGTTAAACAGATTGTTGAGGGTACCCAGGAGCAACTTGCTGAGCAGTTCCAAACACTCCTGAGCAAGTTCAAGAAGCATTCTTTTAATATTAGGCAGCAGTATGCCTACTGCCGTGAGCTAAGGAAGAGCATGGCCACTGATGAATGCCTAATTCACATAGATTTGTCTGAGAACTTTACCTGCAAGTACAGTTCGGAAATCCAAGCAGTGCACTTTGGATCATCCCACCAGCAGGCAACACTGCATACAGGGGTTCTTTATGTAGGTGGCATCCAAGAACCAACCTCTTTCACCACAATATCCCCATCAAAACACAAAAGCCCAGCAGCTATATGGGAGCATCTAAACCCTGTACTGGATCATGTGCAGGCTACATACCCAGATGTTTCTGTGGTACACTTTTTTAGTGAGGGTCCTTGGACCCAGTACAAGCAGAAGGGCAATTTTTTTCTTTTTAGCACTGAGCTGATGAAAAGAGGCCTTAATGCAGGGACTTGGAATTTCGTTGAGGCCAGCCATGGTAAGGGAGCACCAGATGGTGTTGGCGCAGCCTTGAAGAGGACTGCTGACATGCTAATAAGCCATGGTCAGGACATGAAAAATGCACGTGAGCTCTTCGATGCCCTTTTGGAGACCAATACATCGATTAAGTTGTTCTTTGTCAACAGTGAAACAGTTGAACAGGCACTTGAGAGGATGCCATCAAACCTAACAGCAGTCCCAGGAACCATGCGAATCCATCAGCTGGTAACTCTCGCTCCAGGAGAGATAGTATCTCGTGATGTCAGCTGTATGTGCTCTACCCAAAAGCAGTTACGCTGTGAATGTTGGAATACACAGCCTTTCAGCTTTCTCAAGAAGGGGCCAGTGGCAGTGTCACAGAAGCCAACGCACATCCAATGGGAAGACACAGAGGTGCTGGGGCAATGGTGTGTGGTCACATACGATAAGGATTTGTATCCAGGAATAATCCTAGCCGTGGATGAAACACAAGTTCAAGTCAAATGCATGCATCGTGTCGGACCAAACAGGTTCTTTTGGCCTGTTCGTGAGGATGTGCTGTGGTATGTGTTTGATGACGTGCTTGAGCTCATCCCACCCCCTCAGCCTGTGACATCACGACACATGGAAATTGAGAAATAAGTGTGGGCCAGGCTTTCTGATTAAAGGATGAAGCAATACTTCACAATCAAATATTCAGAGTTCAACGTTATGTACTGAATATTAGTAGCCAAATTAGCAATCAAAATTAGTTACATTTTACCATTATACATTTTATTAGGAATTGTGGTTAATGCTGACCATATGGACTGATTCATTCCATTCATGTTTTTGATGGATTTGTGCTTGATGTTTTTTAAATACTTCATGTTGTATCAAATGTTTTGATAGTTCAGCTGTAATTCAATTGAATTTCCATTTAATTGAATGCATAATCATTAATTGCTCAGCTAAATAAATCCATACCATATAGAAAGATGTGTTGTCCTTTCAACCCTGTTATCATATTCATGTCACAGTCTTAAGGAGAACCCAAATGCAGCACTCGAGAAACCAAGGAGAATTGGTAATATCCTTTATTGGAGATTCCACTGGATCGGAGGAATACCAACCGGGCAGTATAACGCACCGGAGGACAGCGGGCAGAAGGTGAGTCAGGGACAGGCAGAGGGTCAGGGAGTAAGCGAGGCGGTCAGCGTAGATACGGGCAGGGTCGGATAACAGGCCAGGCAGGATAGTCGAGGGACAGGCAGGATCAGGAAACAGGCAGAGCAGGCAGGTCGGGGACAGGCAGGGTCGGAACCGGGTAGGCAATCTAGTGTTGAACGCGGGAGAGACAAGCATGAGGCAAAGTACAATCTGGCAAAGAGTGTGTGTCAGGTGCGGGTTTAAATACTGGCAGAAGCTAATGGGTGCAGAAGAGAAAGAGAGCGAGTTAACGAGTGGGTGTGGAAAACAGGTGAGACAGGTGAATGGAAAACTACCGGTGAATGATGGAGCAGACTATGACAGAACCCCCCCCTTAATGGACGGCTCCTGACGTCCCTAAATGCTAATCTACAGATGAAGGTGGGAGGTGGGATTAGTACTCATCTGAAAAAGTTCTTTCCGCCTCCCTCTCCTGCCCCCTGTGGGAATCTGCATCCTCATCAGAAGCCTGCCCCTCGCTGTCCTCCTCTGACGAACTGACGGTAAGAGGAGAGACTCTCCCTGTGTCTCTGCCCGTCAACGTGACGGTCTTAGACGGTTGCTCGGGATTACGCCGATGGAACTCCCTGATGAGCCGGGGGTCCAACACATGACGAGCTGGAACCCAACACCTCTCCTCAGGGCCGTAACCCTTCCAGTCCACCAGGTACTGGACTCCTCTTCCTCTGCGACGGGAACGAAGAAGTCTTCGGAGAGTGTACGTAGGCCCGCCGTCAATCATCCGGGGGGGTGGTGGGGGAGGGATCGCAGGAACCAAGGCACTCTCTCGGACAGGTTTGATCCTGGAAACGTGGAAGGTGGGATGGATCCGCAGAGTCCGAGGCAGTCTTAGCCTTACTGCTGCGGGATTGATTATTCTGACAATCTCAAACGGTCCAATGAATTTAGGTGCAAGTTTCTTTGAATCCACCCGTAAAGGAATATCCCGGGAGGAAAGCCATACCTTTTGGCCCACCTGGTAGACAGGTGCTTCAGAACGTCGGCGGTTGGCAGAGGAGGCGTACCGGTTGGCCGAACAGACGAGAGTTCTCCGGGCTTGATTCCAGGTTTGTCGACAACGACGGATGAAAGCCTGGACGGACGGACAGGTAACCTCCCTCTCCAGGGCCGGAAACAGAGGGGGTTGAAGCCCGTAAGCACACTGAAATGGGGACAGCTTGGTGGCCGAACTGACCAGAGTGTTGTGGGCGTACTCGACCCAGAGCAGCTGTTTAGCCCAGGCCGCTGGGTTCTTGGAGACTATACATCGTAAGGTTGTCTCCATCTCCTGGTTCTTTCTTTCTGTCTGACCGTTGGACTGCGGATGGAAACCGGATGACAGACTGACCGTGGCCCCAAGGAGCGTGCAGAATTCCCTCCAGAACACCGAGGTAAATTGAGGACCACGATCGGAAACCACATCAGTAGGCAGCCCATGGAGCCAGAACACATGGAGCAGGACCAGCTCTGCCGTCTCTTTAGCTGAGGGGAGCTTGGGTATCGGCATAAAATGAGCCATCTTACTGAATCGGTCTACCACCGTCAAGATGGCAGTGTGTCCATTGGACGGTGGCAGACTAGTAACAAAGTCCAAAGAAATGTGAGACCAGGGGCGATGAGGGATAGGCAGAGGTCGTAGGAGACCAGCAGGAGCTTGGTGAGAAGACTTGTTCTGATTGCAAACGGGGCAGGCATTAACAAATTCCCTGGTGTCCTCCTTACGTGTTGCCCACCAGAACCTTTGCTGGACTACCTCCCATGTGCGTTGGATCCCAGGATGGCAGGTGAGTCTGGAGTTATGAGCCAACTGGAGAACATCAGACCTCAACGTCTGCGGAACGAACAGGCGGTTCGGAGGACAGGCACTGGGTCCCGGCTGGTCCTGCTGGGCAGCCTTGACCCTCTCCTCCACCTCCCAGATGAGGGCGGCGACGAGCTGAGAAGTCGGAAGGATGGTGTCCAAACCCCTGGGAATGTTACCTCCCTCTCCAAACTGACGAGAAAGAGCGTCAGCCTTAATGTTCCGAGAACCAGGGCGGTAGGAGAGGGAGAAATTGAACCGAGTGAAGAAAAGGGCCCATCTAGCCTGTCGGGAATTCAGTCTGCGGGCCGACCGGATGTACTCCAAATTCTTGTGGTCGGTCCACACCAGGAAAGGTTGACTGGTCCCCTCGAGCCAGTGACGCCACTCCTCCAGAGCCAACTTCACTGCTAGCAGCTCCCGGTTTCCCACATCATAATTCCTTTCCGCTGGAGTCAAACGCTTTGAAAAGAAAGCACAGGGATGGAGTTTTTGGCTGTCCATTGCTCGCTGAGACAGGATGGCTCCCACCCCCATATCAGAAGCATCCACCTCCAAAACAAACTGTCTTACAGGATCGGGTACTCGGAGGATGGGGGCGGAGGTGAACCTCGCCTTAAGGTTCTGGAATGCCTCCTCAGCCAAGGAGGACCACTGGAACATGACCTTAGAGGAGGTCAGGGCTGTGAGAGGAGCGGCCAAGGTACTGTATCCACGAATGAACTTCCGGTAGAAGTTGGCGAACCCGAGGAACTGTTGTAGCCGCTTCCGGGAATCTGTAACTGGCCAGGAAGTGACTGCATCAACCTTGGAAGGATCCATCTCGATGCTCCCTTGTCCCACGATGTATCCCAGAAAAGAGACAGAGGATGTGTGAAACTCGCACTTCTCCGTTTTAACAAACAGCGAGTTCTCGAGTAATCTCCTGAGAACCGCCTGGACGTGGTGCACGTGTTCTTTCAGTGTCTTGGAAAAGATCAGGATGTCATCCAAGTAAACAAACACGTGTCGGTCCAACATGTCTCGGAGCACATCATTTACCAACGCCTGGAATACTGCAGGGGCGTTGGTAAGCCCAAAAGGCATGACTAGGTACTCGTAGTGCCCCGAGGTGGTGTTGAAGGCTGTCTTCCACTCATCCCCCTCGCGAATACGTACCAAGTGGTATGCGTTACGCAAGTCCAGCTTCGTGAATATGGTTGCTCCCTGCAACAACTCAAATGCAGAAGAGATAAGAGGCAGTGGGTATCGATTCTTGATTGTAATGTCATTAAGACCCCGAAAGTCGATACAGGGCCTAAGGGTCTTGTCTTTCTTCTCTACAAAGAAGAACCCTGCGCCAGCAGGTGATGAGGATGGGCGAATAATCCCAGCCGCCAGAGCGTCATTGATATAAGTCTCCATGGAAACTCTTTCCGGAGCAGACAGGGAGTACAATCGACCCCTGGGAGGGCTGGTGCCGGGATGCAGGTCGATGGCACAGTCGTAGGGCCGGTGTGGTGGTAGGGAAGTAGCCCTCGACTTGCTGAATACTTCCTTGAAGTCCAGATATTCCGGTGGAACTCCTGTAACATCCAGAACTTGGCTGGAGTTCCCCGAGCGTTGAGGCGCGGCAGCCTGTTTCAGACAGATCTGATGACAAGAGGGGCTCCATCCCAAAATGGCTCCCATCTCCCAGTCAATGTTAGGGTTGTGGCGGCGGAGCCATGGGTAACCCAGGATAAGCGGGATATGTGGAGACCGGAGAACATGAAACTGAATAGTCTCGTGATGGTTCCCAGACAGGAGCATGTGAACGGGTACAGTCTGATGAGTCACTGTCCCCAGCAGGTGACCGTCTAAGGCGTTGGCTGGAACTGGGCGAGATAAGGGAACCCGGTCTATACCCAACTGCAGCATAAGCTCTTCATCCATAATACTCGCGTCCGAACCAGAGTCAATAAAAACTGCAAGAGCCTGAGAGCTATCCGGCAATAGCAACCTGGCGTGGCTCAATGGTCTCTGAGTGGGAACAAATCCAGGGGTTTGGCTCACCAGTATGTTCCCCATTACTGCTGAGCCTTGCCTTTTACCGGGCAGTGAGAAACTAAATGGCCGGCCCGGCCGCAGTAGAGACACAGGTTACGACGTCTGCGATGCTCACGTTCCTCCAAAGTGAGGTTGGTGCGACCCACCTGCATGGGCTCATCCCCCCCTGGTTGCGGCTCTGGAGTGAGGTGAGGAGTCGCAGCCAAACTCGGACGTCGGGGCGCCCAGGCATGTTGAACTTCCACCGATCGTCGCTCCCGTCTCCGTGTCTGGATGCGCCGATCCATGCGGGAAGTCAGTTCAATCAACCCATCCAGTGAATTGGGCAAATCAAACGACACAAGCTCATCTTTGATGTAATCCGCCAACCCACGCAGATAGGCGTCACACTGGGCTGCAGAATTCCAGTTGCTGAGGCGGCTCCGGGTGCGAAACTCAATGGCATAATCCACTATAGATCCATTACCCTGGCTCAGGTTCAATAGTCCTCCTGCAGTGTCTGGACCCACAGACACGGGTCCAAACACCTTGCGCAGCTCCGCAGAAAAAGCGGGGAACGAAGAGCAGGCGGGTGTTTGTTGCTCCCATTCCGCTGTGCCCCACAGTCGGGCTTTCCCAGTCAAATGATTGACCGTGAACGCCACACGAGCAGCTTCAGAAGCGAAAGTGTGTGGCTGCAGTGCAAACAGGATAGAACAGTTCGTAAGAAACGGGCTGCAGCCCTCCGGTTCCCCGGCGTAGCGCTCCGGAGTTCCCACCCGAGGCTCCGGGGGAAATCCCATCAGAGGTGATGCAGAAGCGGGTGTCGACGGCATAGGAAGAGGCGCTGGAGCGGCCACTCCTGCCACTAGCTGCTGCACAGTAGCCGTTAGCTGCTGTAGCTGCGCAGCTAAATAGGTTAGCGTCTGGTCATGTGAAGATGTAGCATGATGAGCCTCGGTGGCCAGGGCGGCTATCGAGGCTTCCTGCCTCTGGAGAGCGTCCTCAACTCTCTCGAAACGGTCTCTTGGTGAAGAGGAGTGCGCTGGGTCCATGTTCTGGCCAGATTGTTCTGTCACAGTCTTAAGGAGAACCCAAATGCAGCACTCGAGAAACCAAGGAGAATTGGTAATATCCTTTATTGGAGATTCCACTGGATCGGAGGAATACCAACCGGGCAGTATAACGCACCGGAGGACAGCGGGCAGAAGGTGAGTCAGGGACAGGCAGAGGGTCAGGGAGTAAGCGAGGCGGTCAGCGTAGATACAGGCAGGGTCGGATAACAGGCCAGGCAGGATAGTCGAGGGACAGGCAGGATCAGGAAACAGGCAGAGCAGGCAGGTCAGGGACAGGCAGGGTCGGAACCGGGTAGGCAATCTAGTGTTGAACGCGGGAGAGACAAGCATGAGGCAAAGTACAATCTGGCAAAGAGTGTGTGTCAGGTGCGAGTTTAAATACTGGCAGAAGCTAATGGGTGCAGAAGAGAAAGAGAGTGAGTTAACGAGTGGGTGTGGAAAACAGGTGAGACAGGTGAATGGAAAACTACTGGTGAATGATGGAGCAGACTATGACAATTCAACCCCGTAATGCTGAGTTCAACCCTGTTATTTAATAGGTTTGTATTAATATTTTAGTGATATGAACTTAATATGAACTTTGAAGTGTTGTATTGTGTTTACAGTGTACAAGATAATCAGACAAAATATGAAACCTAAACAAAATTCTAAGTTGAATGCATATTTTTGATAACATTTGAAGGCCGATGTTGGATAAAGTTCTAATGATCCCCTTTTGCAGCCAAATGGTCTACTAATGGTCTAGAAAAAATCTACTTAACATAGGTGATCCTAAACAAGGGACTTCTGATGATTAAGGTTCAACAAGAATTAACTTGAATATCTTTTTGAATCATATTCACACAGACTCCAAGTTGTCTGTGACGGGGTTGAACTCCAAACAACTTTTTGTAAGAAGGAAACTCCTAGTAATTATTGGGAGTGTATGCCTGAGGTGGGAAAATGTGTTTTCTCAAAGGTTTAAGTAGTCCTCTATCAGATGTTATGATAAAAAATGGAATATTTTAAGGTATTTTCTTAAAAAATGCGAAGACCCAAAAGGCACCCGATTCAGAGAATCACCCTGCCTCGGGGGTTCCGGTGGGCATGTAAACAAATGCATAATGCTGCGCAACACTTTGTGGCCTCATCCAGTTGCATAGCGACACTTATTGTGTAGTTGTCTTTTAATAAGCAGGTAGTCATATCATTAGCTAGAACTAGCTGGATCTGATCGATATGGACATAAACGCGAGTGAAGTCTAATCTGACGGGAGAGAGAGATCAGCTGCTGCTGACGAGTCGAGACTCGACACGCAGCTCTGCATCACCTGCAGCGGTGAGCGGAAAAAAACACACACTTCAGGTTAGAATATCACACGTAGCTATTTTAATTACCTCTCAAACTACCTAAACTAGTTATAGATATGTTTAGTTTTACTGTCGGGTCACTCATTACTGGATCCGCGAGCTGCATGATACTGGCATAATAGATTGCCCGATCGGGCAACCAGCAGGTGAGGCTTCATTGCCCGAGTTAAATACTAGATGGCCCCGGGCCATCGGGCAGTCCTTAATGTCGAGCCCTGAGTCGAGTGCAATCCAGTGAGCCAGGGAGTTGGTTATTTTCTCAGACGTGGACTTACTTATCCTGGCCCTGAAACCAGTCATCTGGTTGAGTGTGGGTTGGGTCAGGGTGTGGTTCCTTGCACTCGGAGTCGGGCTACCGTCCACGCTAGCTGCTACATGCTTTGCATTTAGGTGATACTTTAGGCTTGATGTGCTGCGGTGATATGCAAATTCTTTTTTGCATAATTTGCACACAACTGTGCTCTTATCGACGCTTCCATCCGTCCGTTTTTTAAAACAAAATGTCCCATCCACGGGCCGACCAAAGCGGTCTCATCAGCTTGTTCGTTCATGTTTGACTATTGTTCACCGTGGTTTGTTGTTGTTTGAAGTCCCATGCTGAAGTCATGAACGTTAGTTGGTGCTCCAGTATAATCGGTACGCCTGAAACTCATCCAGTGAGAAACGTTCCGCTGTGCAAAAATAAGTGCGATTAAAATGCGTTAATTGTTTTAACACGTTAATTTTTGTGTAATTAATTAATCTTAATTACGCGTTAAAGTCCCGGCCCTAGTTACGATGTCTAAAGTTACTGATAAGTCACATGTTTCCTGCCTGGCCTTGCCCATGGCATTAGTTTATCATTACCGGGCGGAGCCCCCGAGCCAAACAGCAGCTACCAGCACGTTGCAAAAGTCTCAATAGTAAACTGTGCCGCCGAAACATAATTTCAGCCAATCAGCGCCGTCAAATATTTTGGTCACGAGGGCGCTCACGTTGGCGCCCACGTTGGCGCCCACGTTGCTTACGTGCGTTGACGTGAGTTGTTTTTTAGACTCGTGAGTGACCAAGGTGACGCAGTATTTGGATGAGAATGGTGTGCAGGTGGAGTCGCCGGACCTCGGTCCGCAGTGCTCCGCACCCAATTCCGTGCAAGAGCTACTCTCCAATCCTTTCGAAAGGAGAAGTTTGGGAGATACATTGATACTTAAAGACCTTGGACCGGACCAACCCGATTTGTCTATATCACAGCAAGCTCGTGAAAAACACAAAACGTATCAACGAGCCAGGCTTCTCATGTAGCTGGTACACCAGAAAAGCATGGCTAGCTGGATGCAAACAGGTAAATGCTATCTTTTGTTTCCCATGCTTGCTCTTCAAACAGCCGGGGACAGATACGATCTGTTCAGAAACTATAGACAAAAGTTAAACAAGTACAAACCACAGACTGCCTGTGTCATGGAGAATACAGTCGCTGCTTTATTTATGTCTGTAGGCCGTTGTTGTGAGTGTGGACGGTCGGAGCATATATAACGTTAGCTTAGCCAAGCTCCATTTAGAAAACACGCATTTTAAAAGGGTTTTCGCCTGCCGTCTGTCTTCAGACTTGTCAAAGCATTAATTCATGGTTTTCACTAACCGGTATCAGTATGTTGTTACGTCGGCATCATTTAGAAACGTGTATTACAATTTAATCACGGTAAAATATGTTCATTTTGTTGTAGTTGTAGCTCCGAGCCAGTGCGTCTTGTTTGAATGATGTGAGTAAACACAGGCAGCCGCGGTGAAACTCGAGCGACGAGAGCGATGCGATAGGAGCGTTTAGAGCGAAGCGAATATTCGCATCGCGTCCGGTCTGAACACAGCATTAAAGCGAGCTCCGCGCTGCACTGGAAACGCGCCATTACATCACCAGAAGTCCTAATTTAAGGGGTCATTTCACCCCAAAAAAGAAATGTTACTCACTATATCAACAGCCCCACCAAAATGTTTTTCCACCAGCCGCCACTGCTTAGACTGCCTGCTGGGAGATGTGATTAAACAGGAAGCTGTGAAATAATTGTAACAGGTTAAATGTATTAACTATGTAGTGTTAATATTTCATTGCAGATTCTAAACTCTTCAAGTTCACAATGTTTAATTTATTATAATGCTTCAACTGACTGATATCCATGGTATAAAAACTATTTTTTGGAAAACCAAAAGGACCAGCCATCTGATTATTCCCTGAAAAGATTAGAAATGTCATGTATTGTTTCTTGTTATTTAAAATGATACTTAAAATAAATTGTAGACATGTCGAAGGAATGATTCTCTGCTCAGTTGCCCACTGCTTATCAACACCTCCTTTTTGTTGGCTCTGCGCTTTGTCTCTCCTTTCCGACCTTATTTTCTTTCTTTCTTTTATTTTCTTCAGATAACAATTGAAAACAGATTGCTTTTTGTTTTGGTGCTGGGCTAATTGGGATGACATGGTTCATCAACACCTAAGCTGAACCAACTAAGTCTCTTTGGTCCGAGTGAGAATGAGACTCAGAACAAATGAGAGTGAAAATCTTTACTAATTATCTTGGCTTATTGCTTGTTAAGAAGGACAACCAGGTGTTACTGGTTCCTCCATCTTTTATAGATGCCTTCAAACAAACACAAGCCTTACATTGTTTTGGTCATATTGAGGTGTTTTTTTCTATATTTCATCTTGTTTCTCTGCCACTTATCCTGTCCAGGGTCACAGGGGGCTGGAGCCTATCCCCAATGTGTTGGATGAAAGGCTGCTGTCACCTGGCCTCCACACTGGACACCAGATAAATCACACCTAGACAGACAAACACATTGACAGTTATGTGAAGTTTATTTTGTACAAATAAATCACCCAGCGAGCTTCAAACTCAGGACCCTCCTTATGTGAGATAATTATGCTAATCAGTAAACTCACTTCAGCTTCATTCAACTAAATTCCATATTGTTCTTGGATTGTTTGGCGAAATATTGAGATTCATGCTACATCGCTAGTGCCATGTTCTTAGTGGTTGATTTGGGCAAATTCACGCATTCTTCTTAATGTATTTTAATGTATATTCACAACCATTGATATTGGAAAGCAGTGTCAGGTTATTGTAGAACTATTTTGATTCGTTATTCCATTGTTCCATGTAGTTGTAAACCTTTTGTAGAGCTGCTCCTCGCAAAAGCCAGACAGTTGTTTCCCTGCAGATTCGACCATTATTTGTAACCACCCAATTCAAAGGGTGTGAAAAATTATTAAAGCGTTTGGCTGTAATTATAATAGCATATTACCTAACATTGGGCTGGTAGTTTTTTTATTAGGAATAGAACATTTCAAGAATGTTTTTCTAAGAACGAAACATCCCTGTGTGAGAAGTGTTGCCTCGGGGTGTACTGATGATAAAACAGGACTGTGTAGTCACTCAGGATAGTAAGATGCAAAGGTGTCTCCTAGGTATTGCACACACACACACACACATACACACACACACACACACACACACACACACACACACACACACACACACACACACACACACACACACACACACACACACACACACACACACACACACACACACACACACACACACACACACACACACACACACACACACACACACACACACACACACACACACACACACACACACACACACACACACACACACACACACACACACACACACACACACACACACTCTCACTCACAGGTAATCAATATATGCCCTATTGCTTTGACAGGGAGGGAAGGAAGGTAGAGTAGGAAGGAGGGAGAAAAGGTGGAACCAGAACCAGAGCCAAAGACAAAGAAGGATGTCCTCTGGGGTTGGTTTATGGAGGCACCTCAGTTATTCTCCAGCTTTACTTCAAACAGAACCCCTAAACACTCACAGAGCAGCGGCAAAGGTTATTCAAAACCCAGCGGTACCTGGATGCTGGATCTGTTTTTAGTGGTTAGCACAAAGGTTAGATAAGACACATTTTTCTGTTTGGTGTCAGGCAGATAAAGGCACCACTAAAACAATGCATCTATAAAACAGATTGGCAAAACCCACACTATTATAATAATAACAATGAAATATAATAGCAGCCTAGAATTGAAACCCCCAAGCAGCACAAGTTAAACTTTCAGAAATCTCATTAGAGAAAACTAAAAGAATACTTAAGAAATATAGTTGTATTTCCCAATTGTATTTAGCATCAACAACTGTTAAAGGAGACCTATCATGCTATATTTAAATGATATAGTGTATGACCATACCTATATAAGGTATATTTATACATTTTATTTTTCAAAATACCAAACAGATCATTTTTAGACATGTCTCGTTTCGCTCATTTTCGCTCTATTCCAAGCCCGTCTTTGAAAGTTCTGAGCAGCAGCTGACCACGCCCCCCTGCAGAAGAGCAGGCATGAGCCGGCGAGAGTCACGTTACCGTGCTTGCTGTGATTACGAGTGTGGAATAAACATGTCATCTCAAAGCAATGCATGTGTTCAAGCATATTATCAATTTGATCCAGAAACTGACCCTGAAGCAGCGGAGGTTTTGGTGGAGGTGCAAAAATCTCGGTTGCAGCAGGACGTTTCTGAATGGTTAGCTGACAAGCTGTTGTCCCTATTTATTTTACTCTGTTACGATGCTTGCTCCTTATTCCGTTCATAGTTTGGCTAATTAGCAAGAATGCAATGTGTACAGTTTGTAACGCAAAAACAGCGATATATATATATATATTTATAAAGGGAGACATTCATATTGTCAGCATATATACAATGGCCTCATTGCGTTTAATAATAGTTTACAGTCCTTTTCTTCCAACATCCTGCAACAACCGTTGGAAAGTTGAATAACTTAGGATGATAAAAAGTATAACTCCAACACCTCAGTTGTCAGCAATGTGTGTAGTTTCATGTGTTTTTAAAAGCTCAGTTATTGACTTCTTTGCAGAGATGGGGAATCGAGTCTGCGACTCGGACTCGAGTCGCACTTAAGTCGCACACACAGAGACTTCAGACTTGACTTGGACTCGTGACCAAAAGACTTCAGACTCGACTTGGACTCGTGTGTTGGGACTCGTGAACAATCATTGTGTTTTATATTTTTGGCGTATTAAAGGTGGGGTAGGTAAATTTGAGAGAAACCGGCTCGAGATCGCTAAAATCTGAAAATACACAACCGGAGATAATCTGCTAGAGGCTGCTACTTCCTTATAGAGCCCGCCTCCTCCAACACACACGAACGCGCACATGACCAATGAGGGCACGAGATACATTTGTGCCCAGATGGCAGGCTGACAGGCAGGTAGGCCATCCAGTTACTTTAGCCGGGCTCATTACGCAGACGTGCGTACTGTTACTACCTCGTAGTAACACCATGGCGACCGGCGGCACACCTGCGGCTGTACGGCTTGTAATTAGGTTCAACTACAAAAACTTCGAACAAAACGTCGGCGGCACCAACACAAGGAGCGCACACTGCAAAGTCTGCAATATCAAAATCAAGGATGCTGGCGCAACAACGTCGAATTTCATCAGGCACTTGAAAACTCACCCGGAGAGGTCAGTCACATTAACGCAACGGTTAGCAAACATGTTTAGCTCGGCATCAGCTGTGTAATGTTAATTTAGCTTGCTGCTAGCTTTGTAACTGAATATTTGAAAAGATGAGTGAATTGCTTGTCACACTTGTTTGAGTTGAGTGGCGTTGACATCCAACTCTTGACATGACATAAAAAAGGTCGGTAACATTAATCATTACCCGCTTTTAAGTACTTTTAACAGTTTTCCTGCGGGGGATTAATAAATTATTTGTGATACTGATTTCTGATTCTGAAGTGTTTTGCTTATAAGTTGTTTGCATTTAGCTAAAGTGTGATGTTTTTCCTCATATTGCAATAGCCTGTTTAAAGTGATCATATAACAAACAACTCATCAGTACTGATACTGTATGCTAATAGATATAGGAGTGATAATAACACAGTACATGCTTTGAATGTCTTAGATATAGCTGTGCAGTATTCTTAACAGACTGGATAGCAGCAGACAATAGAAGGCTTATTACAACCAGAAGAGACATGAGACTTTTATTTTTTTAGAGACTTGAGACTTGACTTGGACTCGTGACCAAAGACTTGAGACTTGATCAAGTCTCACCCCACAAAGACTTGAGACTTGACTTGGACTCGTGACCAAAGACTTGAGACTTGACTTGGACTTGCAAAAAAAGACTTGTGAACATCTCTGCTTCTTTGTGCAAATTGCGCCACGATGCCTTCTGAACGGAGAATTTGTGCTGCATGGAGATACCACAGGTAACATTTTTGATAGCTTTACTAAGTTGTCTGTTTAAATACATTTTTTACATGTCATTCAATATATGTTTATCACAATGTGTCAAGACGGATGCAGTAACTTGAACCTGTATGGTGGACCATCCTGGATTGGAGCCTGTGTGCCTAAATGTGTTCTCCCTGCAGAATGCGTTGCATATTTACAGAGCTGAACATGGTGGACGACAGTTGAGGCAAATAGAGCGGTTTGTTTGTTTTGACTGAAATTGTAAAACGAATGCTAATATTGTTCATGGAAATAAATACTGGTGTATATGGCTTTATGCAATCTTTCATTCTGTCATTGTACATGTACTATTATATTATATACTACACAGCAATGGCATAACACACCCATGTGTAAGACAAAAAAGTCCACACACAACCTTATGCTTTTGAAATCAGAATATTCTTTACCCATCCAAACATGAATAATCACGACACATTTTGATATCAACTTGGAACTTTATTGTCAAAATCAACGGTTAAAAAAACCCATAAAAAAAAACTAAATGTAGCCTACTTGTATTTTGTATAAATGACACTAACTATTTTTACAGAAGCTTTGTGAGCTGATGCTGGGGCTTCCTTGGACGCAGGATCAGAGTGGTGATTCCAGCCTGCGTTGTCCTCAGGATACGCAGGGAGTTTCCTGATCCGTGAAATGTCGATGTTGGGTTCAGACAGCAGCCAAATTGAACCGTGTAGCATACCCAGCGATGACCTCCTCCCTGTCAGGTCGCTCATAATGGTGCAGGGTCCACAAAGACTTGGTCGAAGATGAGGTCCATCAAGTTGGCCACGTAGGGCTGTGCAATGGTAAAAAAAGCACAACAAAAAATGTGGTTTAGATTAGTATATGCATGTAAAAAACTGAAACTTCTTTCTAATTTTTTTATTTTATATTTGTAAATAGTTGTATAATAAATATTTTAAACACTTACGGAATGTGGGGTCAGTATTTACTGGTTTTGCTCTGCATTCTCCCTTCCTGGCCTTTGGGAACTGCAGTTTATACAGAGGGTTTCCAGTGGATGTAGTGGCTTGTGCACGCTCAGCGTTTTCATTGTAGTGCAGGGCTGCCAGGTACAGTCTTTCATTTCCGCCATGATACAAAAAATAAATAATAGCAAAGGATGTACAAATTGTCACTAATTAGTAAGTATGTGAGGTGCTGGCCTGTAAAGAAGAACACATAGTTAGAACAAAATCATCTCAACTTAGTATTCAGGATGAGAAAATACTATTTGGATAAATATAGTCTGAAATCCCAAAAGATGGGGCTAAAACTCTCTATTTAGCAAAACTCTCTATTTAGCAAAGCTCTTTGCTTAGCCTTTTCCAATCTGAGTTAGTTTTGAACCGTAACGTGCATGCTGTGTTTCTGACTCAATACAGATGATGTGTTGGAGAGGGGCTGAGCTCAGTAGACTGACTGTAATGAGTGCTAGCCACTAATTAGCCTGTTGCTAGAAGTAAGGCATTGTCAACAACAACAGACTGACGGGGCTTTAGCTCAGTTTTACTCGTGGTGTGTGTGTCCCCTCGCATACATACACACAGTGTTGTATCCTAACACAGCCCCATTCATATTCATGTGCGCAAACAAGTAAACACACAAAAGCTTTTACATATAACGCTGCAAAACACGGCATGTCTCATTAGCTTAGCGTAGCGTAGCGTAGCTTAGCTTACAGATCGATGATATCTGATCGTTCTTACAGACTACAATCACAAAAGCGTTTACATATAACGCTGGAAAAAACGGCACTTGCCTACAGAAGATTACGTTTGTTATTATAACTTACTCAATATGATTGCAGAGGATACAAAATACTAATAAATAGGAGAATAAATACTTGTGTTATCGCCTAGGGCGTGGGTTTACAGCCTTCACACAGATCGCCATTACGGCGGTATGTCTGAACATGTTAGCAAATGCCTGATAATTCAAATGACAAAGCAAAGACTGCGGAGCGTACAAAATAAAATGCTACAAAAATATATAAACACCTAACCGATTACTATTTGGGTTTGAGGCGACATTGATACGGCGAAGCTACATGCTACATGCTACAAGCTAGAGATAGCTTTATCAGGAAAAACACCGCTAAATAAAAACTTACAGCTTCAAAATTGGATGTGTCCTCACTGGCCTGGTCCCGGATGGTTGGTATTGATCCCGGGTTTAGCATGGAGGCATATCCGTGTTGGACTTGAGACAAGTTCATAAACATGTCCGTCGTAAAATGTTTGGAACACACAAACAGAAATCTGCCGTGGTCTTCTGGCACATGTCCCTTGTAAATGAAGTCTAGCCACAGATTCATTTCTTTTTCCACTGATGGCATTGCATGCAGTCCCCTGTCCCGAGTCTTGCAGCCAACAACAGCACAACGTTTAACTATCTTAGACATCCTGGCAAGAGCAGGCAAAAACACAGATGTGGGTTGATTTAGCCTGCCGATAGCCTATATGCGAATGAGAGGTTTGGCAATGCACGTGGCCGTGGCTCATTCCCCTGATAGGTGGAGAGTTGACCAATAAGCCGAGGACTTCTCTGTGACGTAGAAAAGTATTGAAATCTGGATCCGTTTTTTTCAGATCCGTTGCAGCCCCTTTTTTAGAGATTTGGCGAAGGAGGAAAATAGAGAGGGTTCAGGGTTCAGGGTCACTGTCAAAATAATTAATGGTTCCCTTAAAAACTAACAATAACATGCTGTGTAGTTTGTGGAGACATTATGAGGCCACATAGAGGACAAAGAAGTAGGACTAATAAATCGCAAACAAAAGAGGTGGTACGTCACGCAGACAGACAGACAGACAGACTGAATGCCGTACCGTACAGGGTTGTTTTGTTTTAAACTCCTCTATAAGATCCTTTATGGAAATAAAGAAAACAATTAAGTCATCTTCCATTTTGCCCTTGCTTTACTTCGTTCTTTTAATTAAATGTATTTGCCTTGATCTTAACAGAAATGAAGACATGCGTAGAAACTCAAGTTCTACTGACTAGTCTGCAGAAAACACTATAGAGAAGTCGCGCCTCGTTCAATAACTAAGTGGACTTAATAGCAGTCAAGAGTTAACGACGCAGTAGGACAGTGGAGCGGCTCCTCTCTTCTGTGGATGCTGCTGTCTCCTGCCCAACTTCAACTGCTTTGAAGTCCCAAAGTGGAGCTCTCACAGTTCTCAGGGAGATATCTATCCTCTCCTCACCCTCTTTTGTTAGCTAATGCACACAGATGAAAACAGGGTGGAGGCTGAGAGAATGCCAAGGGAAGATCAAAGCGTGAGGGGCAGAGGAGCCATGCAGTTAACTGCTTTGCCAGTCTTTGACTGAATGGATAATAGGAGAGGTGCTCTATTATCTATCGGCATCTAAGATAAGAATAAAAACACCATGTGGAATTAAAGCACACTTAAATGTACAATACACAACTACTGTACATTGAATGGAAACATATAAATGGGACATGGTTTCACATGTTCTTATTCAGCCATTGTGTCTGAGACTCTATCTGGCTTAATGAAAATGTGTTGACATAAAAAATGAGTCTTTCTTACGTAAATCACCTTTTTTATGTGTCATTGTTTAATGTGAATAAAAATATAAAAAGTACATTTTTTAAACAGTGTACAAATGCTAACATATTCATGCTTAAAATAGTAAGCTGGCAACACTCCAGCCAGTTCGGCTTTTGTAAGAAATAAGTAAAGAGGTGTTTCCGCAGTAAGCGTTGCAGGCATTGCTTTTGCAAATGTGGTTGAGCACTGTTATTTATTTTTATACTGAAATGTCTTGTACTGACCGTCTGGTGGCCTTAGATACAGCAGTTACTTCAGCCTCAGGCTCTCCACTGTTGAAAGTAGACAGCAGGATGATTGACAAGTGTTGGAGGGTGAACTTGAACCAACTGAGGAGGAGGAACCGGAGCAGGAAAGGAATAACAATAGATGTTGCAGCCTTATTTTACATACTTGTTGTAGGAGCTGTTTCAATAAGGAAGATGCATCTGTTTCCATCAATACACGACACCTGTTTATATCCCTGTATCAGTTTATATTAATGTGGAAGCATATTGATTTTCCTCCAAACATTGCTATGTTGAATAAAGCAGCTGCACCTTTGTTTGACAATTTTAGATTAGAAATGACATTCGACTAATAAACTTCATTATGAATGGGATGCTAATAAGTTAGCATTTTAGCATCGGGCATCAGGTTTATTAAAGTGTCCCAGTGATGAATGCAGCCATTCATATGGGTATATGAGTGAAGCAAATAAAGTTATGTTTATGCAACAAATAAACGAGTAGTGCCAAGCCAATATGAATCCACCTTACATGAGTCCCGAAGCATCAAAAGAAAATATTGCTCAAATTTAATTTAATGACTGTTTCCGCTCAACCCGGGACTGGCAACTGGGCACAGCGCCCGTGCTCTAATAACAATAATGCAATGCTTTTTGAAACGTCCTTCACACAACAGTGTATGTGTGTCTAAGTGTGACTAGCTGAGCACAGCAAATTAATAACTTGGGTCCTAGCTAAGAGGTTGCGTGCCTGTGAAATGTAGGAGCAAAGTGCACATTTTTAATCTTCCTTTGGGGTGTGATGGATCCACATTTGAAAAGGCACATTATGACTCACAGAAAATCCTGGATATAGGCTATATGCTATGCTATTCAAAGTAACTGAATATAAGTTAATTAGAGAAACAAAGCATATTTGTACATACCATGGTTGAATAAGAAAACTTCTATATGTTATTACTACCTTTGTAGACGCCATACAATAGTGCCAATGCAAACTGAAGCACTAATGAATTCCTTTGTGGTCAGTGGAAAATGTTGTTGTCCGTAATTTAAAGGTCCCATGTCATGGCCATTTCTACTGATCATAATTCCATTGTTGAGGTCTGAATAGATTTCAATTGTGCAATTTTCCAAACTCACATTGGTTTCTCATACAGCATCTCTGTAAAGTATGTGTATTCACCGGTATTCACTCTCTGTCCTAAACGGCTTGTTGGAGCTTCTGCCGCCCTCCCTGTGAGCCCAGTGTGCTCTGATTGGTCGGGACGTTGAGAGCTGCGAGGAGCGGAAGCCTGTCCGCTCCTCGCAGCAGATCGCAGCAACGAGCCTCTCGGCGATACAGCGAGAGTAAGAGAAATTCATCCTGAGCACACACAAACACTCACAGCCGAAGTAAAAACAATAAGTGTGGCTTGATATTGAGTAAGAAAAAGGTTTATAACGCTGTGAGCATGGGTCTGCGGAGAGCATTTCTCCGCGATCCCAACTTAGTAACCCAAAAAACGTTTACCCATTTAAACAGTCGTGTTAGATACCTTGTTTGTTTTAAACATCATAAATACACAAACAACAATGAATACTTACAGGTTGTGTACCCGAATCTCCCGCTGGTCCAAACAAAGTAGGAACAGCATCGTTCTTCAACACACTCTCACTCCCTAAGCGTCCAGGGGCGACGTTTGGTCAGTGTCCGTGGCGTCCAGTTGTGACGCTCCTAGGCTCCTTCAGCGTTCAGCATAAAGGGACGCAAATAGCTTTCAACTGATTGCAATGTATTCCCATCTGCAGCGGAATTTGACGCTCATGGAAGCACGGCAATCGTTTGTGTCAGCTACCCTTAAAGGCCATGTGAGCGTCCATTCCCATTGGATAACGGAGAATTGTACACCCGGAAGTAAGTATTCCTCTTACTGTCGATTGATTTTACAATGATATCTGCACTACTCATCGACTAAAAAACACCAGCTTATCCGTTAATTACACAACATTGATTGGTTTAAAATGTGTGCAATGCTTTTGTATTTTTCCCCTTCGATTCGGAGAAACAAATATTTTTTCGGAGTAAAGGATGGCAGAAGACACTACACTACCCAGAATCCCCAAACTATCGTTTGGACTACACCATGTGCTCTGTTTGACAAACCCCGTTTTTTTTCACCATTCATTCCAATGGCTGGCGTCTATGTCGTGATCTTCAAATTTCTCCCTGCAGAAAAAGAAAACATGGCCGAACTTCGTTTTATTCTCGGTGGAAAATGCCTATTTTAAAGTTAGTTTGCCCATTAAAATGCGTTTTGATGCCATTTGATGCGAGAAATATGAGTTGTTATTTCAGATTATGTGTGCAGTGGATGTACCTGATCTTTAGTTTGCTAGTTATTACGAAGATTACTTCAGGAAATCGCAACGTTTTCATTGTTACCAAGGTGGTTGCTAGGGACGCTGCTATCGATATTATTTCTGTTATGTTGTGTAACTGTTTAATGGTGTTATCTTTATTGCTACCCCCTTCCCCTTCAATGTATAGTGTAGGTCCACAGCGCAAACATATTAGTTTAACAAAATCCGCATCTAAAGATTTTCCCCTGTGCAATTCCAGTCTCACAGCACATCGTCATTAACAAATACCGGAAACAGACCGAAAACATTTAAAAAAAAAAAAATAATACTTTATTCCGAGTGTGCTTGCTTTTCTCTTTGAAAGTCATCACATAACGGCAATGTAATACACGGTTCGGCTGCATTAAATATGACATATCTGCCGTAGTTCTGTATTTATAGAGCCCTGATGAGTAGACTTCTAGACAAACATGAGGATCTGAAAACGTGACGTGGATCATAAATACATCAGCCATTAAACAACATCTTACATTTCCTTTCACACAATACGTCTCCTTGCAGTATCAACACTAAATCGGCTGACTTTTATATTTGATCCAATTGGTAGATAGGCTGTATTTACACCATAAAGGTGCACAGCTGATATAAAGGGACACCTAGTGGTTAAAGCATGTTATTGCATTTCATTATTTGTATTATTAGATATTAATAGGATCCCTATAAAGTATATTCATTACTCGTTATTCTCTACTAATAGTTAATTAAAGACTGTATATAATGACTATTTTGCACATCCCTTTCTAGATTTTCTAAGGTTTATTGACATATCATATAGGCCTACACAACTATGGTGTAGTTCTGCATTGAATGAAAAACTTGGGTCGCAGGTTCCTCAATAGTGCATTACAAGACATCTATCAATATGTGTGCATACCTCCAGCAATGTTAACTATGTTGAAGCACTTATTTTAACTGATATTATACATAATGTATTATACTCTTATAAGATGTATGTAGTTCTCATTCATAACACTCCGTTCGATGTCTCACTATGGGATGCGCCTCATCGTGAAGCAAACAGAAGCATCAATCTCATTACGCCAATCCTGATTGGCTGGTGATCTTGACGTCAGCGTCAGGGGAAATCACCCCCTATAAGTAGCTTGCGCCACAACGCATGCATCATTCAAACACCTCTTCTCGCTTCAGAGCACATCTCACAGTAGCCGTGCAAGCTTCACTGTCCACAGACTGAACCCAAAATACCATTTTGGTCGACGGGCGCTAGCCGGCTACTCCTTCTGCTTCGCAGGAAGACGGTAGTACTAACGCCGTTAGTACTTAAAAATCGACCTCGCCCTTCTCTACGAGAAAGTAAGGTAGGTCCGATTTTTTCAAGCTAGCAGCACACCTGTTGCTAGCTCGCTCCCTCTCTACCGACACCACGGTAGCGAGGAAGTTTTTATTTTCTCTTCCCCACGGAGGGGAAAAGGATTGAAAAAGGAGCATACTGCCACACCAGTCAGTATTCTCCGGGAATAAAAGACCCACACCGTCCTTTTTCTCCGGATTAAGGACAAGGTGGTAATACCTTTTTTCCCGTCCCACCGGTCGAGAGCGGGCCCTCTCCACGCCACGAGGCGACAAGGATGGACCCTCACACCAGAGGAGTCAGGGACTCGGTGGCTCGACTCTGCGGCTGCGGGTTGAAGATCTCAGGCACAGACAAACACCAGGTCTGTTCGTCCTGCCTCGGGCTGGAACACGCCCGAGACGCTATCGACAACCCCGGGTCATGCGGACATTGTGTCCGCTTCACAGTCAAGAGCCTCTGCCGACGGCTAGCGAGACAAGCTAGCCTGTCGGAACAGGACCCCCCCATGTCCATGGACCCGCCGGCCGGCAGTCAGGACACGGCGGCGTCCGCCACAGAGAGCGAACCCCTCTCCGTGTCGGTCTGGGGCTCATTATCAGCGATGGCCTCAGAACCGGAATCCCGCGCCCTGGCAGGCCGGGACCCGGTGACGACAAGACACGCGGGAACGGATTCCCGCGCTTTACCAAGCTGGGGCTCCCGGTTATTCCTCACCATGGTCTCACCCGTGGAGGATGTCCTCGAGTTGGATTATGAGGAGGACGCCCTGGCGTTCCTCCTGTCCGAGTCAGATGAACAAGAAGAGGAAACCTTCATGTCATCGGCCCAGGCTGCAAAGCCTGGAGCGAGGGCTGCTCTCCCGGGCGACAGCACACCAGCTTCGCCCGGTCTGAGCATGGACCTGCAGGCCGTGTGTAAACACGCTGCGGTCAGACTCAATGTTACGTGGCCTGAAATGGCAAAGGAGACCTCCAGGTCCCGCTACGAGGGGAAGCATCTTCCCCAAAACAGCGGGCAAAGGGAGGCAACTCCTCCCGGTTTTTCCAGAAATGTTGGATGAAGTGTCGGCCTCGTGGAGAGACCGGCCCTTCAGCAACAAGGTCCCAATCCAGGGTGCCTCCTCCCTGGACTGCGATGGAATGGAGAGGCTCGGCCTTCCCTGCATACCGCCCATGGAACCGCTGGTGGCGGCCCACCTTCTACCGAAGCTGGGCCCCTCACCGAGCAGGAACCCCACGTTGCCAGCAAAGGCGGACCACTTTCAGTCTACAATGACTGAAAAGTCCTACAAAGCGGCAGCGCTGTCCGCCAGGGCCCTGAACGTGTCCTCGCTGCTAACCGCCTACCAAGCGGAGCTCTACGAGGACCTGTCGGGTAGCCCGGGAGCAGCCACTCTGGACGAGATGGCAGCGGTCACGGACATTTGGAAGGGTCCAGCCGCTGCCTTCGCAGCAGCAGTCCTTCACCCAAGCTGTCTCGAACTCGGTTTAAAGCACCGGACAAGCAGAGGTCGCAGCCCACCCCGAGTCCCCAGCCCAGGCTGGAGACAAGGGCAAGTTGGCAGAGAAAATCTCCGGTTCCGGCTGCAGCTCAGGCTCAGCCAACCCAGAATTTCGGCCAGCAGTCGAGGAAGAAGAAGCGAGCGGCGTGACAGCCCCTCCTTCTCCCCTCCGTGAATGTGTTCCCGCTGCCTCGAGAGATGCCTAAATACCATCCTCAAGTCCGCACACATTGATTGATTCCTCTGTCATAAAACATTTGCTGCTGACGCATCCAGGCTTCAGGCCGAGGGCGCAGGCACAGTGCCGGCTGGAGCTGTGAAGGCACCACCGTCACACGCATGCGCAGTGCCGGCTGGAGCTGTAAGGGCACCACCGTCACGCGCATGCGCAGTGCCGGCTGGAGCCGTAAGCGTGACATCTCAGCTGGCTCTAAGGAGCATACAGCAGGAGATACTCACGACATCTGCCTGGGCTTCTCAAAACAGTTACACTTTATCTGTTTTCACAAGCCCTGAGAGAGTCAACCCATATTCTGGATATATGAAAGAAGGGTTTTATCTATAATGCCCGCCGAGCAGAGTCAGATTACGCAGACAAATGTCCTCGTAAAGCACCCGCTAAACATGGGTCTCATAATAAAACTAAACCCCGCGCGCCACGGCGTGCGGAGAGTATTGGTTATTATGTAATGCGTAGTGGCACTACACCCGACTTTTCTAGTGCGCGACGCGCCTACGGGTGCTGTCCTTTCACGGAAGGTGGTCACCACGGATGCAGGTCAGACAGGCTGATAGGGTATTTACGAAGGTCGCCCGGTGAGAGGTCTCTAGAGCAGAGACCTCCAGCGGGCGCACGTAAATTACCCGGAGCTTTTAGCGGTGTTCCCCACCCTAAAACGCTTCCTGCCTTCTCTCAGAGGACACCATGTCCTCGTGAGGACAGACAACACGATATCGTGTATGAACCGCCAAGGGAGGTTGCGTTGTCTCCAGTCACACACACTGGCACACAAACTGATCCCTTGGAGCGGCAGACGTCTCCTCTCTCTGAGAGCGACACAGGTACCGGGAGTGATGCACTTCGGGACAGAACTACTGTCCAGAGGTGCATTTCCTCCACCGCTGGTTTCCTCTGGGGAGCAGCAGCAGGATCTGTTGTGTCCAGTCCGGGCTTTACACACATATATGGACAGATCAAAGGAGCTTCGTCTTAATGACCAACTCTTCGTGTCCTGGGCTAACCCTCACAAGGGCAAGCCTGTTACTAAGCAACAGCTCTCACACTGGATTGTGGAGGCAATTGCTTTGGCCTATACGAGTCAGAATTTGCAAGCACCTTTGGGTCTGCGGGCTCACTCGACTTGGGGCCTGGCTACATCCTGGGCTTTGTTCAAGGGTGTTTCCATCCAAGACATCTGTGCAGCGGCGAGCTGGTCCTCGCTGCTCACTTTTGTCCGCTTTTACAGGCTAGATGTCTCCGCTCCAAGCGTGGCCCGATCAGTGCTGGGCACCTTGTTGAGTCAGGACTCTACCTGTTAAATTCTGGTTGATCGGTGATTTTCGAGATAAGCTCGTCTGGCAATACGGGAGCTACAATATCCCATAGTGAGACATCGAACGGAGTGTTATGAATGAGAACTATAGGTTACTTACGTAACCCCAGTCCTCTCAGAGTAACATGAAGTGAGATGTCTCACCAGACGGCCCTCCTTGCTATGGTGAAGCGAGAAGAGGTGCTTATTTTGAATGACGCATGCGTTGTGGCGCAAGCTACTTATAGGGGGTGATTTCCCCTGACGCTGACGTCAAGATCAGCAGCCAATCAGGATTGGCGTAATGAGATTGATGCTTCTGTTTGCTCCGCGATGAGGCGCATCCCATAGTGAGACATCTCACTTCATGTTACTCTGAGGCCTGGGGTTATGTAAGTAACCTATAGATATTTCATCTCCGGCCTGGTCAGGTATTGCACAATCAATAAATAAAGAACACAGAATTGTTAAATATAAAACACAGAATTTGTGTGATTATACTAAATGATTTACAAATAAACACAACTGCATATTTACAATTGTTACACATGCTGATGTAACGCAAATGTTCCAACTTGGGATCAATAAAGTATATCTTATCTTAAGCTGATCAATGGCTACTGCCATATTTGCAAAATGTGCCTCTGAACCTTGACAAGTGCATGTTTCAGGCTTATCAATTAAGGTAATGTAATGTAATGTTATCAATTAACAACAGGGGTCACACACATAAGACCAGCTGTTAAATAAAGCTCTTCTGACCTTAGCTGGCATGTGTGTATATATATTAATGCTGCCCATTATGGGCACAAGCAATTTTCACCCATTTATTAATTATATGTTTTAAATTTGAGTGTTTCCTATCCCCTAAACCTCCAGGGATGTACACAGTTTAATACTGGCAACTTCTTATTATGCGAAATACGAAAACGTCTTTTAAAACTACAACTCCCAGTAGAGACGTGCCATAGATAGAGAACATGTTGCGAAACAGAATAGCCAGCATGTGTAGTTCTGGGGACGGGGTGGGGGAGGGGCCGATATTCACTCTTAATAGTTTGATCGGTGCTCTCTATAAAGGCCGATCAGGAGAGCTGGATCTGATCGATATGGACATAAACGCGAGTGAAGTATAACCGGATGCGAGAGAGAGATCAGATCAGCTGCTGAGTCTGACCGAGACACGCAGCTCTGTATAATCACCTGAAGCCCCGCCCTCTGTTTAGCGAGCTGCAGGAGCTGCTTGAGAAACTGACGTGCTGTCAGGAGAGAGAGGGAGGGAGAGGGGAAAAGAGACGATCCGTTTCTCCCGTGTTATTATTCAAATGTAATGTAAACTTTTGAATAATGTACGTCATCTACTACAAGTAGTTTGTTTGAATGTAATAATTATGTTGTTTGTTGTTTGTGGAATAATTTATTGAATAATGAATCTGAATTTTTCGATCTGTTACGATTATAAACTGAAGCAATATAATGAACCCCGTGAACTGAGTTTTAAACAGAAGCATATCTGCTCATAGTCCGGTAATTACCTGCTAACGGAAACTCTGCTACACAACTCTTATTATTAGGGCCCGAGCACGAGAGTGCTAGGACCCAACGGCGTCCTAGCACGAAGTGCAAGGATACCTATTGTTATTCGTGGTATTATTATTTTTTTTATGCTGGCGTTTCCTGTTTTTGAGGCCTTTAGGACGCTGAAAAAGTTGTATAATTTTGCATGGACTCCATAACTGCTGAAAACTACCTTATTCTGGAGTCAATTGTACAACTTGCTCGCTAGCGCCACCTATACAAATCCCAATTCGGAATACATTTACAAAGTCGCACAGTAACTCCAAATGACCTGAAATTTTGCACACATATCCGGGTGGACCTGCTCTACAAATAATCTCCTTGAACTCCTAAGCTCCGCCTACTTTTTTTTTTTTAATTAGCATAATTTACAAAACAGTTAAATATTCACTTAAATTTCAAATGTTGGTTTTTCAACACCAAACTCAGTATACAGTATCACCGGAGGGTCAGACACATTACCCTAGGACAGGGGTGCCCAACCTTTTTTGAACCGAGAGCTACTTTTAAAGTTGCCAGTCTGCCGAGATCTACCAGTCCAAATAGAGAGGCGTAGCCATTACTGACAGCCTACTACCAGGTAAATACACACTTCTACTTGTATAAAACTGACCTTTGTACGATTAATACTTCATAAAATACTGCAGATCCTTTATCTTACCTCTTTCTAATCTACACACATACAAGTATTTAACTGAAGTTACACAACAGTGTTGTTGATACAGAGTTGGAGTTTATTCACACGTCACATACTACAGTGGGTAATGTTTTCAAGAAACATTGAACAGTGCTGCCACATATGACAGAGGGGAAAAAGAAAAGACTCTGAACCCTCTCTTTGCCATTATATAAAAATAGTGTTGCTACAAAAGTATAAATTAGGCTTACTAATAAGACAACTCAGATCTGAAGCTACACAGGAAACTGCTGCAACAGTGCAATAAAAAAGACAAAATTAATAGAATCAAACCCTTTTTTTGTTGCATTTTAGTAGATTATAAAAAGAAATGCCTTTAAAATAGGATGCAAGCAACACTAGTTTCTTAACCTGAATTGATAATAGACTATAATCAATTTAAGTTTGCATTCTTATACCATTTTGTACAATAATTATAATGAATAAGTTCAAACAAACTCAAACTTACAGCTGATTAATAACGGTATCTACCTTGAGTTTTATCATATCAAAAACCTGTTGAAATGCTACTGTTATTTTTATTACGCATCGACAGCCTCCAGGAATGCTTCTTTCACAACTTCACCGTCTTTGAAAGACTTCATGTGTTTCGCAAGAACGTGACTGACACGATAAGATGCTATGGTAGCAGCCTTGCTCTTGTTGTTGGGCCTGGTGAAAATGGACAGCTGTGCATTTAGCTGTCCTTTCAGGCCCCTCCCCTTTTGGAGCGTAGGGCAGAATTAGGAGGGAATTCCGTCTCGTAGCGTTTGTGCACTGTTTTGAAATGCCACTCCTAAATTACCCTTCTTCGATAAAGCCACGCTCGCATTGCAGATGAGACAGATGGACTTTGAATTGGAATAGATACAAAAATAATCATCCTCCCACTCGGAGTGAAAATTATATATGTTTTGCTTCTGCCATAATTGCGGTCTTGTGTGTGTGCGGACTGTCACTCCTGTTGACACGGACAACGTTAGCGAACTAGTGCACTGCCCACTGCTCACCAGCCACGCCCCGACACATGGGGCCACGCCGGCCAATCACAAAGCTTTGATGCGTTCAAGTGCATTATTCTGGCACAGGAAGATTATGTTACAGGACATTAACGATAAAACAGAATATTGTTGTTCTATTTTTAGACACATCTCGCGATCGACTGGAAATCTCCCCGCGATCGACCGGTCGATCGCGATCGACTGGTTGGGCACCACTGCCCTAGGAGATGAGCATGTTCAAACGATAAATATTTCCAACATGAATTAAAACGTACTCGCAAAAAGGCGGGGCTTAGAAAGAAATGCTCATAATTCATCAACAATGTACCAAAAAAACACACATTTTGTTGGTAAGGTTCAATCTGTATTGGGGAATAGGCACCAAAAGTGATTTCCATTTTGGACTATAGGGGGCGCCAAAAACATGACAAATGTATAACTCATGAACCAATGGACGAAATCTTTTTTTTTTTTTTTAGACATACTCTAGGGATGAGTATGAACTTATATTTAAAGTCTCACAACGAATGACAATTGTGGGCGTGGCCTGTACTTTTTTTTTTATGACGATGTGCTAAAATGTGTTTCGGTACGCAAAACTTGGGACACGCGTCACAGCCCGCGACCTTTTGAAGAATGTAAAAAAAAAACGTAATTTTTCAAAAAAACTGCTCACTAGCGCCCCCTATTGTGTGGTAGTCACATAGTTTCTCAGAACTTCACGAATTTTGGCACAGACATTTCTCATGGAATTGTGGACATATTTCTACATACATTCCATTAGCCCTGCCCCCCAAAAAGTCGGCCATTTTGAAATATGTGCGTTTTTCAGCCATTTTACGCACGTTCTTGCGAACTCCTCCTAGGGGAATGATCGGAAAAATTCCAATGCAGGACAGGTTTAGCCCCTATCCCATATGATACTTAATTGAGGAGCACATTTTTGAAAAAGTACTCGTGGAGGTTGTAAGCTAACAGCGAATACACCATTTGTGACGATTTACATGTCGCAAATTACTCTAAACTACTCGGATATAGTTATTCCGATATTCACGAAACGCTGTATACATATTGCTATTATGATTGCACATATATTTCAAATTGCCTTCCATTAGCCCCGCCCCCCAAAAAGTCGGCCATTTTGAAATATGTGCGTTTTTCAGCCATTTTACGCACGTTCTTGCGAACTCCTCCTAGGGGAATGATCGGAAAAATTCCAATGCAGGACAGGTTTAGCCCCTATCCCATATGATACTTAATTGAGGAGCACATTTTTGAAAAAGTACTCGTGGAGGTTGTAAGCTAACAGCGAATACACCATTTGTGACGATTTACATGTCGCAAATTACTCTAAACTACTCGGATATAGTTATTCCGATATTCACGAAACGCTGTATACATATTGCTATTATGATTTCACATATATTTCAAATTGCCTTCCATTAGCTCCGCCCCCCAGAAAGTCGGCCATTTTGAAAAATGTGCGTTTTTCAGCCATTTTACGCACGTTCTTGCGAACTCCTCCTAGGGGAATAATCGGAAAAATTCCAATGCAGGACAGGTTTAGCCCCTATCCCATATGATACTTAATTGAGGAGCACATTTTTGAAAAATTACTCGTGGAGGTCGTAAGCTAACAGTGAATACACCATTTTTGACGATTTACATGTCGCAAATTACTCTAAACTACTCGGATATAGTTATTCCGATATTCACGAAACGCTGTATACATATTTCTATTATGATTGCACACATATTTCAAATTGCCTTCCATTAGCCCCGCCCCCCAGAAAGTCGGCCATTTTGAAAAATGTGCGTTTTTCAGCCATTTTACGCACGTTCTTGCCAACTCCTCCTAGGGGAATGATCGGAAAAATTCCAATGCAGGACAGGTTCAGCCCCTATCCAATATGATACTTAATTGAGGAGCACATTTTTGAAAAATTACTCGTGGAGGTCGTAAGCTAACAGCGAATACACCATTTTTGACGATTTACATCTCACAAATTCATCCAAACTACTACATTTCCATTTTTGGAAACCTTTACAAAGTGGCACCGTAACTCCGAATGACCTGAAATGTTGCCCACTTATTTGGGTGGACCTACTCTACATAGTACGTCCTGGAACCCGAAAGCTCCACCTCCTTCATTTTTTTTTAATTACCATAATGTTAAAAACAGTGAAATATTCACTTACATTTCAAATTTTGGTTTTTCAACACCAAACTCAGTATACAGTATCGCCGGAGGGTCAGACACATTATCGTAGGGAATGAGCATGTTCAGTCGATAAATGTGGCCGTCATTACTCTAAACGTGTTTGCAAAAAGGCGGGGCTTAGATAGAAATTCTCATAATTCATCAACAATGTACCAAAAAAACACACATTTTGGTGGTAAGGTTCAGTGTGTATTGGGGAATAAGCACAAAAAGTAATATCCATTTTGGACTATAGGGGGTGCCAAAAACATGACAAATGTATAACTCGTGAAATGATGGACGAAATATATATATTTTTTTTAGACATACTCTGGGGATGAGTATGGACTTATATTTAAAGTGTCACAACGAATGACACATGTGGGCGTGGCCTGTACTTTTTTTTTTATGAGGATGTGCTTAAATGTGTTTCGGTACGCAAAACTTGGGACACGCATCACAGCCCACGACCTTTTCAAGAATGTAAAAAAAACAACGTAATTTTTCAAAAATACTGCTCACTAGCGCCCCCTATTGTGTGGTAGTCACATATAAGTCTCAGAACTTCACGAATTTTGGCACAGACATTCCTCATGGAATTTCGGACATATTTGTACATACATTCTATTAGCCCCGCCCCCCAAAAAGTCAGCCATTTTGAAATATGTGCGTTTTTCAGCCATTTTACGCACGTTCTTGCGAACTCCTCCTAGGGGAATGATCGGAAAAATTCCAATGCAGGACAGGTTTAGCCCCTATCCCATATGATACTTAATTGAGGAGCACATTTTTGAAAAATTACTCGTGGAGGTCGTAAGCTAACAGCGAATACATCATTTTTGACGATTTACATGTCGCAAATTACTCTAACCTACTCGGATATAGTTATTCCGATATTCACGAAACGCTGTAGACATATTGCTATTATGATTGCACACATATTTCAAATTGCCTTCCATTAGCTCCGCCCCCCAGAAAGTCGGCTATTTTTAAAAATGTGCGTTTTTCAGCCATTTTACGCACGTTCTTGCCAACTCCTCCTAGGGGAATGATCGGAAAAATTCCAATGCAGGACAGGTTCAGCCCCTATCCAATATGATACTTAATTGAGGATCACATTTTTGAAAAATTACTCGTGGAGGTCGTAAGCTAACAGCGAATACACCATTTTTGACGATTTACATCTCACAAATTCATCCAAACTACTACATTTCCATTTTTGGAAACCTTTACAAAGTGGCACCGTAACTCCGAATGACCTGAAATTTTGCCCACTTATTTGGGTGGACCTACTCTACATAGTACGTCCTGGAACCCGAAAGCTCCACCTCCTTCATTTTTTTTTAATTACCATAATGTTAAAAACAGTGAAATATTCACTTACATTTCAAATTTTGGTTTTTCAACACCAAACTTAGTATCCAGCATCAGTGGATGGTCAGACACATTACTCTAGAAAATGAGCATGTTCAGTCGATAAATATGCCCGTCATTAATCTAAATGCTCATCACTGCTGTCACTTCAGCCTTACATACTTTTACTTATAATTAAAAAATTACATCTGTGTGCCATGTAGTACTTGTCATTTTGCATAATACTGTATATACTTATTACATTGCTGTTAACATTGTCATTTTTTAAATACTGTCTACACTTAATCTACAACTTCTCTCATATTATTGAATCTACATTGTGGTTGTTATATATTTATCTGTTATCTTGCACTTCCTTACGTCTTAGGTTTACATTTAAATGTTTGCTGTGACGGACTGCGGAGCTGAGCAAAACACACACTAACAGTTAGACCAAACACACTTAGCTATTCCATCTACCTCTGGAACTAGCTAAACTAGTTATAAATATGTGTATTCTTCACTGTCGGCATATCGCTACCTGGTTGATGCAGGAAAAATGGTACCAACGCAACTGGCATGCCTAAGATGTCCTGGTCAGAAACAAAGGAACGCAAAGTCAGGTAAACAATTTAGAGGGATGACAAACGGCTCATTTCGGAGGACTGAGGGGGGGGACCAGCAACCCTCCCCGACAGGCGCACGGACGCGAGGGCCCGCTCATCACTGCGCGCACAAGTGCGACCGCAGTTTTAATTATTATTGAAATATGACCGGTAACTTTCAAATTTGTCCGGTAAAATAAATTCTGCCCGGACATTTGACCGGCGAGAAAAAATCCTAGCGGAAACCCTGCCGCACACTAACCTCCTTTTCCCCTCTCTCACCAAGTGAGGTTCTTACCCTCATTACCTCTGCCCGCCCTACCACCTGTCCTCTGGACCCTATCCCTTCAAACCTCCTTCAGACTATCGCTCCTGATATTCTACCATTTCTCACCCATTTCATCAACACTTCTCTAACTTCTGGTCACTTTCCAAACAGTCTCAAGGAGGCAAGAGTAAACCCTCTCCTAAAGAAACCCACTCTCAACCCGTATGATGTTATAAACTACAGGCCTGTCTCTCTCCTTCCGCTCCTGTCTAAAACACGTGAACGCGCTGTTTTTAAACAACTTTAAACAACTTGAAATATGAGACTATGGAAAATACGCAACTAGAAAGACTACAAATCCCAGAGTCGCGTACATTAACGTTACACATTACACTCGTGTTACTCACCAAAACCTTGTAAAGCCGGACCCGCATGCTTCAAACGGGATAAAAAAATAATCTTTCTCTCTCCATTGACTTCAATACATGATTTTTCCAAAATAAGGTCCCATGGAGGTCCCCCGGAAGGGGAGGGACTTCACCACTCTATTGGGACAGATTGGGACAAACCACCTGCTTCCATGTCAAAGGGGGGATTTGGGTTTTGTCAGTGATCCTTTGTGTATGATGTGACTATTAATTATCCCTTGGGTTCAACTTGGTTTGGCCAAGCCACTATATAGGTTCCTTGGTTTTTCATTGTAGCAGGTCAGCTTTGTTGAGTTAACACCTGTTATGTTTCTTTGAAATAAAAACCCTAGTTTATTTAAACCACTCCTCTGTCCTGTTGCCTTACTGCTTGGTCCCTGACAATAACACACAAGGGGACGGGTAATAACCGGAAAAGCATGACATGGGACCTTTAAAATGACTAGTAAATAGAACTCAATTGATAAGATTATACTTTAACTTAAAACATTTAAGTTAAGGTACTCAAAAATGTCGGCTTCAACAAAACATTTGAGTTCTATTAACTTGTCGGGTTTTACAGTGTGTCTTGATATCCTTTAACTACATTTCAAATGTAAGACGTTTTGCCAAAGATAGATTCAAAAATCAAGATTCAAAGGTTTTATTGTCATATGCACAAAGCTATAGTGTAGAAATGGCAATGAAATTCTTCTGACCGGAGCTCCTCTAACAATGCAACATAATAAAATACAAAATAAAAAGTAATGCAAAAAGACACATTTTTTAGTACTCAAAATCATTCACAGCACTGACGAGTGATACTATTTGTGTGTGTGGATACATTTGTGTTGGGGTCCTGTTTAGACACCCCACACTATGAGAGCCAAGTGGAAATATACTTCAGAGAGTATTTCGGAGGCAGGAAGAAAAACCCAGCCACTTGAATGACAACAAAACAAAACACTCCAAAAGCATGATCGCACATAAGGGGACTTCTAAAGGTAAAGGTCTCCTCCGGCATGAAATTATTCTCTTTTACTCTCCGCCGTTATTCAGCCCTTAAGTGTATTATAATGAGTAGCAATCAAGGATGGATACTTATGTTCTGCTCAGTAAGGAGTTAGGGCAATACATTGGCACTATACATACTATTAAAAATATGTGGTAATTGAAAGCCTTTATAAGGAAAATATAAGCTTGATACAGAGGAGATGTAAATTGTATTGTGTTGAGCAGCAGTTAACTAGCTGTTTAGCTTTGTGTGTGGTTTTGGTGCACTTACACAGTAATCCCGCTATCTGAGTGAATATAATCACAGGGGGTGCTGCCGCATAAGCTTGGTGTATACCTATGGTAAGTCCTGCTACACTACAGTAACAAACACACGCACACACACACACACACACACACACAATGGCCCAGAGAAGTACAAGGGTTTTACCCTCTTACCATGGTCCTGTCCCACACACCCTGTGTCCTTCTTAGAGGCCCAGCTCATCTGTGAGCCCTTCCTCAAAATCTCTCCACCTCCCTTATGATTCCTCATCTTATTTTTTTCTTTGGACCTCACTCCATCCCTGTCCTTACTCTCTCCCCTTTTCACACATTCATGAATTTCTTCACTGCTAAATCCTGCCGCATGCTCTCGATTTTGCATCTGACATCTCTGCCTGCATTCTCCGATTGTTCCTCTCTTCATCTGGCTTTCACAATTCATTGTCTGCCCTTAAGAATGAATGCTGACAAAGAGGCCAATGCAGATGAGATGATGCTGAGGATGTGTTTTTGTATTGAGGGAAGGGTATGGATGGTGGGCGTCGTGAACTGAGATCTAGAGGGCAAGCTGCCAACACATTAATCCCTTTCTGTGCCTGAGCAATCGAGCGGTTTGCAAATCGGTCACTATACACACAGCAGAGATGTGTGCATGTGTGTGTGTGTGTGTGTGTGTGTGTGTGTGTGTGTGTGTGTGTGTGTGTGTGTGTGTGCTTGTGCCCCAACTTGTGTGTGTAGTGTAAGAAGAGAGAGTGCTGAGCCTAGTTCGAACACTGGTATCTGCGTTTCTGTTGGTGGCTGGTGGCTTAACCCCTTTCAGATGGATAGAGGCAGAGCAGTGAAAGCAGAAAATTAATCCTGCAAAGCAAAGCCGCAGAGGCACAGGAAATAAATTGTATTACTGTAGCTCAACACTACAGCAGACCACCTCAATATTGTTTGACGCTCCGCAGAATATCCAGACCACACCAGTTCCTACTCTTCACCATATTACTCAAATATTGTATAAGCAGTGGCCAGCCGTCAGGGCCCTCTATAATAAGATATTCTAAAAAATAATATTTGAAAACATTAAAAAAAAGTTATATTTTTCATTAGTTTTACCAACAATTATTTTATTTAATTGTATTTAAAATAACATTTCCAAAGAAATAAATCCTTCGAATCTGCCTGTTCAGTTTCTGTTGGAATGTGAAGGGTTACATGAAAAGAAGCTCGCCTGGCCCTCTCTGCAGGTGTTTCTCAATGTCGAGTAAAGCTGCTCCAAAGCCACGATTTCAAGCATATACGTCATCGAGTGTAGGGCTGCACGATTGTGGGAAAAAAATCTAATTGCGATTTTTCTGACAAATATTGCGATTACGATTCGATTTGCGATATTTGTTTTTAAGCGACACACGGAAGTGTATTGTAAAATGCGGCCATATCTCCGGCTAGGAAGGTCACATCAACATGCTCCCGTCTCTAGCACCCACGCAGTCCGAGCTACAATTGAAAGAACTAAACTTACATGAAACTTCTGTTGGGTTGCTTTAAAGTCAAGCTTCAGTTTAAGATTCACCCTGTAATAGATGTAAAACATGTGATGGAGCATTACTAACCTGACTCCAGGCCCGGACTGGCCATCGGGAGGACCGGGAGGTTTCCCGATGGCCTGGCCTGTTAAGTGGCCTGCTGGCCTGGCTGCGCAAATGTGGGTCTGCCTCACACAGGGTGCTGTCTGTCCACACATGATGTGGCCTGCCGACAGGGCTGTCCCTCCCTACAGGCTGATCACAGGGAGCCTCACCTCGCGGAGGGAGCCGCAAATACGGCGCACCTATGCGCTTATGCGGCCAACACATCCTCACTCCCAGGTCGGCCTATGTTGACGTTATGTCAAGTCCCCTGCCGGCTTTTTCCAACGCAAGGGGGGGGGGCCTTAGCGTCCATTTTCAACGCAAGGGGGGGGGGCCTTAGCGTCCATTTTCAACGCAAGGGGGGGGGGCCTTAGCGTCCATTTTCAGCTTTCCGGGATGTCCATGTGCTTCTATGGACGCTCATGGAAGCACGGCATTCATTTGTGTCGACTGCCCTTAAAGGCAATGTGAGCGTCCATTCTCATTGGATAGCGGAGAATTGTACACCCGGAAGTAAATATTCCCCTTACTGACGATTGATTTCACAGTGATATCTGCACTACTCATCGACTAAAAAACACCAGATTATCCTTGTTAATTACACAACATTGATTGGTTTAAATTGTGTGCAATGCTTTTGTATTTTTCCCCTTCGATTCGGAGAAACAAATCTTTTTTCGGAGTAAATGATGGCAGAAGACACTACACTACCCAGAATCCCCAGCTATCATTTCTCCCTGCAGAAAAAGAAAACATGGCCGAACTTCGTTTTATTCTGGGTGTAAAATGCCTATTTTAAAGTTAGTTTGGCTATTAAAATGCGTTTTGATGTCATTTGATGCGAGAAATATGAGTTGTTATTTCAGATTATGTGTGCAGTGGATGTACATGATCTTTAGTTTGCTAGTTATTACGAAGATTACTTCAGGAAATTGCGTCCAACGTTTTCATTGTTACCAAGGTGGTTGCTAGGGACGCTGCTATCGATATTATTTCTGTTATGTTGTGTAACTGTTTAATGGTGTTATCTTTATTGCTACCCCCTTCCCCGTCAATGTATAGTGTTGGTCCACAGCGCAAACATATTAGTTAACAAAATCCGCATCTAAAGATACGTTATTTCCCCCTGTGCAATTCCAGTCTCACATCTCACAGCACATCGTCATTAACAAATACCGGAAACAGACCGAAAACGTTTAAAGAAAATAAAATAATACCTTATTCCGAGTGTGCTTGCTTTTCTCTTTGAAAGTCATCACATAACGGCATTGTAATACACGGTTCCGCTGCATTAAATATTACATATCTGCCGTAGTTCTGTATTTATAGAGCCCTGATGAGAAGACAAACATGAGGAACTGAAAACGTGACGTGGATCATAAATATATCAGCCATTAAACAACATCTTACATTTCTTTTCACACAATACGTCTCTTTGCCGTATCAACACTAATTCGGCTCACTTTTATATTTGATCCAATTGGTAGATAGGCTGTATTTACACCATAAAGGTGCACAGATGATATAAAGAGACACCTGGTGGTTAAAGCATGTTATTGAATTTCATTATTTTTATTATTAGATATTAATAGGATCCCTATAAAGTATATTCATTACTCGTTATTCTCTACTAATAGTTAATTAAAGACTGTATATAATGACTATTTTGCACATCCCGTTCAAGATTTCAAGATTTTCTAAGGTTTATTGACAGATCATATAGGCCTACACAACTATGGTGTAGTTCTGCACTGAATGAAAAACTTGGGTCGCAGGTTCCTCAATAGTGCATTACAAGACATCTATCAATATGTGTGCATACCTCCAGCAATGTTAACTATGTTGAAGCACTTATTTTAACTGATATTATACATAATGTATTATGCTCTTATAAGATGTATGCAGATATTTCATCTCCGGCCTTGTCAGGTATTGAACAATCAATAAATAAAGAACACAGAATTGTTAAATATAAAACACAGAATTTGTGTGAGTATACTAAATGATTTTCAAATAAACACCACTGCAGATTTAACTGTTACACATGCTGATGTAACGCAAATGTTCCAACTTGGGATCAATAAAGCATATCTTATCTTAAGCTGATCGATGGCTACTGCCATATTTGCAAAATGTGCCTATGAACCTTGACAAGTGCATGTTTCAGGCTTATCAATTAATGTAATGTAATGTAATGTTATCAATTACAAACAGGAGGGGTCACAAACATAAGTCCAGCTGTTAAATAAAGCTCTTCTGACCTTAGCTGGCGTGTGGGTATATATATTAATACTGCCCATTATGGGCACCAGCAATTTTCACCCATTTATTAATTATATGTTTTAAATGTGAGTGTTTCCTGTCCCCTAAACCTCCAGGGATGTACACAGTTTAATACTGGCAACTTCTTATTATGGGAAATACGAAAACGTCTTTTAAAACTACAACTCCCAGTAGAGACGTGCCATAGAGAACATGTTGCGAAACAGAATAGCCAGCATGTGTAGTTCTGGGGACGGGGTGGGGGAGGGGGGGGATGCGGTGGACCCGTTCAAATCCAGTTTTGAACAGTCTGCCGTGGTTCCATCCCATTTCAAGTGCTGTTCGAGGCTCGGTAACCCTCGGAGCACACTCTCCAATCACAGAGCTTGAGGACTATCACGGGGTTTGTCAAACAGAGCACATGGTGTAGTCCAAACGATAGCTGGGGATTCTGGGTAGTGTAGTGTCTTCATTGCCTTTAAGGACAGTTGACACAAACGAATGCCTGCTTCCATGAGCGTCCATAGAAGCACATGGACATCCCGGAAAGCTGAAAATGGACGCTAAGGGCCCCCCCCCTTGCGTTGAAAATGGACGCTAAGGCCCCCCCCCTCGCGTTGAAAATGGACGCTAAGGCCCCCCCCCTTGCGTTGGAAAAAGCCGGCAGGGGACTTGACATAACGTCAACATAGGCCGACCTGGGAGTGAGGATGTGTTGATGCGGCGCATAGTGTGGCGCAGCATGGTTGCGAGGCTCAAACTGTTTGGTCACCATTTATGTAAACCCATATTTCCATTTGAGGGGGGAGTGATTAGTAAAATATGCATGAATAAAAAGAAAGAAGGTAAGATACACTTGTAAAACTTGTTGAGAGCTAAAACTAGTCTTTGCTGCTGCCTCAAAGAAGAGCAGGGGGGAGAGGAGGGAGACAGGGGAGGCTGATTCAGGAGCACAGACACACTCACAACTATAAATGAACCAAAAATAAATAAATAAATAACTTTCAGTGTTTTTCATATGTTATTGGTTATGGCCATGATTTTATGATTATTGAAATGTATACAGTTCTGTTTCATATAGGTGTTCCAGGTGTAGTCTCTTTATTTTCCCCTCAAAAGGTTGATGCATTAAACTCCAACATTTTAAAATAAATCTTACCGGGGGGCATGCCCCCAGACCCCCCTAGAGGATTTGAGGTCCACCCCCACTTAAAATATGTTCACATGGATAGGTTCCCAAATACATTTGCACAGTTTTTTAAATAGTAACCCCTGTCCATATGTTTATTATTGGGTAGATGTAAACTATAGGGCTATCACTATGGGCAGCTACGCTGTAAATATTTACAAATAAATCCAGCAGAATGGCACAAAAAAAACTGGTAGTGGCCTGGCTGGGTGTATAATTCCCGGCCTGACTTATTGTCCCAGTCCGGCCCTGCCTGACTCAGATGCTTTGTTTCACCAAACCATCTAAAGCTCCATTGGAAGCCATTTGGAAAGGGCAGGCACTTTCAAAAATACTTGGCAGGTGATTGGATCAATCTGTCTATCACCTTCTATCATGGGCCACTTTTGATCAGTGTTGGGCAAGTTACTTCCAAAATGTAATATATTACATATTACTTATTACTGTCTTTTGAAAGTAATAAGTTACATTACAATATTACTGTCTCTGAAATGTAATGAGTTACACTACTTAGTTACTTTTGAGTTACTTTCACCAAAATAACCGCAAAAGAATGGCTATTGGTATTTTAAATGCTAAAATGTAGTTTAGTGCAGCTCATTATACATCCAGTGAACGGCAATGTGGTATATCATAACAACTGTGTAGGCCCTTAAGGCTACTAACAACTTGTATTATACGGCTTAGTTGAATACTCAATTCTGATTGTAAATTCTTAACATGTGACACGTTGTTAATACAGTACAGACCACTGTCAATGACTATAATGAAGGTTGCTAAGGAGGATCAAGAAAGAGAAAGGAAAAGAGTTTAAAAGACGGAGCGCTGGACGTCAGATAAATTACCAGAAGAAGGCAGAGAGGAAGTAAACAATAACAGGACACGGAATGGGCTCTGTAGTTTGTTTAGTATATGGGCTGTACAGGCCCGGTTCCAGAACAAAATGACTCAGGGTGCCTCTGAGATTACAGGGGGCGCAGCAGTAGTAGGTTTACATGAGCAATAGTGGCCGGCAACAGCAATGAAAAATAGCATTGATGGTCCCAATGAACAGATTATGGCATTTGTTATGTTTTGAAACCAAGCAAGTGAGAACATTTCAAGTGAGTTAAAAGTGCAATCCTGAAATATCTCATACAGTCCAAAGTGGACTACAGCAAAGAAAAGCACAAAAGCTTCAAAACTGTACTGATAAAACAAAGGAGAACATATTGTAAATCAAGGCAAATATTATTTGAACCAGCTCATGGTTTGAAATGGCAAACATTGAAAAGCAAAAGTATTATAAAAACCATGTTTACTAAATCATCACTTTGGTCCCATCATATACTCTGGGAAGAGAATATAAAGTTAAAGCCTTTTATTGTCACTATACACAGAGTATAACGAGATTCAGAGTGCAACTCTGTCCCGGTGTGCAAAAAATACAAACAAATACATAACACCAAAAAACACAGCAATAGGACATACAATCATACGGGGGAATAAATAGTTAAAAATATTGACATAAAAAATAGTATATAAAGTGCATTAAAAGTGTGTGTATGTGTGAGAATGGATACAGTTATTGCATTATGTGTGGTGGTTGAGCAGCCTGACGGCCCAGGGGTAGAAACTGAGTCTGTTTGTCTGTGACTTGAAGCTCCTGTATCTCCTCCCAGAAGGCAGGAGAGAGAACAGTCTGTGACCTGGGTGAGAGCTGTCCTTTATGATTTTATTAGCTCTGCTGAGGCAGTGGGAGGTGGAGATGTGTTCCAGAGAGGGCAGGGGACAGCTGATGGTTTTCTCTGCCATCCTGATCACTCTCTGCAGGGCTTTCTTGTCCGCAGCTGAGCATCCTGCATACCACCCCGAGATGGAGTATGACAGCACGCTCTCGATGGTCGCCCGGTAGAAGGACACCAGCAGCTTCTTGTTAAGTCGGTTTCTCCGAAGCACCCTCAGGAAGTGTAGTCGCTGCTGGGCCTTCTTAACTGCTGCAGTGGTGTGTGCTGTCCAGCTGAGGCTCTCCGAAATGTGAACCCCCAGGAACTTAAAGGTGGAGACCCTCTCCACTCTCTCTCCATTGAGGTGAAGGGGGGCGTGTTCTGGACGGTGCTTTCTGAAGTCTATGATGATTTCTTTTGTCTTACTTGTGTTCAGATACAGATTATTTGATGAACACCACACAGACAGCTTCAGGATCTCGTCTCTGTATGCCGACTCGTCGTCTCCCTTATGTATTTGGCCGACCACAGTGGTGTCATCTGCAAATTTGATAATGGAGTTAAATTTACTGTGCTTGAAAACTGGTATTACATCATCATGTGAGGTTGACTTTGTGACCTGGAGAACATTTCAGCTGCAACATTAGCTTGTTGATAAGCTTGGGATATGAGATCTTTTTGTAGCCATTCGTGGTGAAGGCATCTGTGCTATTTTTGACTCAACATTTCTACAGGCATGGCAGAATATGGCACTATTTTCACATGAATATTCCATTGTCTATTTCTATACCACGAGCTGCAAAATGACCGCCTAACCCCACTGTACAGGCGGGTACTTGTTTATATCTGCAGGCTCTGTTTTGCCGTGGTATCCTGGCACCTGCGGGGCGCAGAGGGGCGACGTAGTTTCGGGCGACGAAGACTGCTGCTCCGGGGGCGAGTCAGGCGAGAGTAAGCTAGTGTCCACAACGGAGGGTAACGTGATGTCCCCATCTGACCTGTTGCTACTGTCTGCAGTAGATGCAGTGTTGCTGGCGTTTAGTGATGGTTGCTTTAACCATTTTCGTATAAATGATTATCCACAGATGTGTGTCACTGCTGTGGAAGCACTTTGGAAATGATGCACGCGCAGCGGAGCAGGTCACGCGCACCTGACACAATTTGTTGTTTGTATTTTTCGCTCCGTTCTCTTTTTTGAATAGAGGGTGCATAACATTCAACTGCCCCGAAGATCCCGACGCGAAGCCTGAAGGGTAAACACACCAGGTTTACTAATCTACCCGCACAATTTGTCCGGTGTCGGAATGTCTCGCTATGTTAGTACATTCTTAAAAAACAAAACACCATTTCATTTCGGGTTAAAATGTGTTGTAACTGCGTTACTGAGCATTATAACGGGTAATATATTACCCACATTTCATTATGCGTTACATTACTTCGTTACAGCAAAAAGCAATATATTACTGTAACTCCGTTACTAACGCGTTACACCCAACACTGCTTCTGATTGGTTAACAATGGCTGGTACATGTGGAACACAGCACTTCTGATTGGTGTGGATGACTGACACACAAGAATAAAAAAATAATACTAATGAAAAATAAATAAATAATGATGTTAAAGAAAATCGTAGGCTTTGCGATTTGATAATCGCATCATTTAAAATCGAGATTTCGATTTAAAATCGATTAATCGTTCAGCTAATCGAGTGCCGCCGAAGGACTGTTCCAATGTGCAGCATACTTGGAATTCTACCGAGCCCGGCGTATTTGGTAGCGAGAAATTTCAAGGCTGCACATGTGTAGACTCTCCGGTCTTAAAATCCCCACAATGCTTTGTGCACGGACAAATTTCCCCAAATCTGTGGAGGAAAATGTAAGGTGGGGCCTTTCATATGACGCACACCTGCACACTTGCTCGCCTGTTCCACTCTTCGTTTTCCGAATGCCAGGAAGTATTCTTGCCTCGATTCTGAAGCAAGTGACTCGGAAGACATGTGCTACCAAGCAAGCGTACTCGACATTGAGAAACACCCACTGTCCTGCTGTAAATTCACAGAGGGCCCGCTATAGTAACTCAATGAGAGAGTAATGTCAAATGACAGGTCTCCGACCACGGTCGGCAGTTTAACTGCCGAAGAGTTCATCTCTGCTGTCGGGGATTCCTGATTTGATTAGATTTGATTGGTGGGTCTCCGACCGTGGTGAGTTTAACTGCCGCGAAGAGTTTGTCCAGTACAATTGACCAATCATATCTTCCCTCTAAATGGGTGGGCTTTATTTTTGCGGACTTTATGACAAGATCCGCCCGCTGTGAAGTTTATGCATGTGTGTTGCAGGGCCCTTCTCACTTCTCTTATTTTTAATTTCCTCTCTCCTCGGTCTCTGTCACCGGAAGTTGATTTGTCTGCGCCATCTTGAGTAGCGTCCCAATGGCCTTATTTTTGCCGGAGGAGCGAGGAGCGATAATGGAAGAGAGGAACCACCAGACCATCCTTCGATGAAATCCTCAGACAGCGGAGTGAAGAAAATACATGAACCTCACGGGAGTCACTCCTCAGTTTATACTGTGTTTTGTTTCAATTAATGTATCATTTAGTTACAAATATGTGATATATCTGAACAACAAAGTGGTCAAAAATCATTTTCTACATTTATTGTAAACATTTTCATGATCGCTTTTTTCGTTTATACATTTTAAGAATGGCATTTATCTTTTTTGAGAATGAGTTCTTATTTTATTTAATGTATTTGGGTCTACAACAGATGATACAAATGTTTGTGTCAGTAAATGTGTACTAACAGAGGCGGGTGGGGTGTGTGAAAACAACGGGGACAGAGCTGGCTGCTGTCAGACGAACAGCTGTGCGGCGTCATCACAAACGGACGTCGCTTCACGTGACGCTCAGGAGGAAAGGACGTCCCATTCATAGGGCCCTTCTCACTTCGGTTAAATGGATTCCTTGCGTCCCTCACTTGCGTCGTTTCCCTGTGACTAGTCCCTCCCACCAGGGAAGCATGGAGAGACGCAAGGAAACCACGAGAAGCAGGGAAATGAGTTTTAAGAGCAATGGGACGTCCTTTCTTCCGGAGAGTCACGTGAAGCGACGTCCGTTTGTGATGACGCTACACAGCTGATCGTCTGACAGCAGGGCCCTTTCTCATTTCTCGAACTCCCCTCCTCGACTCCCCTCCTCGACTCCTATCCTCGATACTTAGTCCCGCCCACAGGAGATGCGAGCGGAGGAGCCGAGGAGGGGAACCGAGGAGAGAGGAGGGGAAGCAGCAGGCGGTTAGAGAAATGAGAACTCCTCTCCTCTGAGTGGTCATTTTAAAGAGACGTCCATTAATGATGACAGGAGGCAGCAGCCCTCTGTCTGATGGACAGATGTGTTCATGACCACTTATATTTACTTTGATTCATTCACAGTCCGGTGTAATGAGACAATAATGGCTACAGATGCGGACACACACACACACACACACACACACACACACACACACACACACACACACACACACACACACACACACACACACACACACACACACACACACACACACACACACACACACATATATATTAGAGATGTTAAGATTCACCGATTCGCATCGGTGCACCGGCATAAACGTTCAAGATGCGAGTGCACCGGTTGAAAGAGTGCACATCGGCTACAGTTTGGGTTGAACCGGGTTGAACTCGCGATGCATCGATTGCGTAGCGTCTTTGCATCGGTAAAAAAACGATTCATTCATATAAAATCCCCTCATCTTGTCAACGCTCAGCAGAGACGATCTTTGATATTTGCTTCGCCACTACGGAGTCCGATAGTCTCAGTTATCAACACACACGGAAGTTGAGGAGAAAGAGAAACACAGCGCACCGAAAAATACCTACAAATCAAACGTTTAGCAACACTTCGGATTGTTCAAGAAAGACGGTGTAATAATCCTTTATGCTATATAGTTGACCGCAGGTCATGGAGAGTAATAAGGTATCCGTAGACCTTTGTATGAGGTATCTTTATTACTTAACAGGTCTACAGCCATGATACATAGATCCGTCCTAGATGCGGGCTTGCATACACACAGTATCACTCCGCAGCCGCACCCCATCAGTAACGTCCTGATGGTATATGTGCGCGGCACTATATACTACAGACGGTCAACTTGAAAAATCGCTCGCAAATTGTTAACGATGCCGAGCCACTTTAAAGTACACAAGTAGTACGAGGAACTTAGCGACGCACATAAAGAGGCGACAAGGGGTCTGCGGCTGAAAAGAGAAACCTGAAAGTTAGTGAGGTGTTCTGTCAGAGAGAGTGGTGTTTAGTTTACAGCAGCCTGTGACGGCCACTGGTGAGTTAGCCTATGAATGAGTGTTAAGCACATCAGGCTGGCAGCTTTATGGGCATTGCACTATGGTAGCTGTTATTTGCACATTGTTAATCATGAGCAATGCATCCTTACATTGTTTAACTGTGAGGTGTTATACAATTGTACTGTAGCCTACTCTGGAGAGCTTTTAAAGGTACACAAATAAACGGCATGATGGGATGTGCAGTACCAAATATGTAAAGCACTTTTTTGTTAATGTATGATTTGCTGCATATAAGGAATAAAACAAAAATCCTCTGTCGTACCATATTGAAGTATCATTATGTTTGCATAGTGTTGAATCGCACCGAATCGCATAATGTTGAATCAAATCGTATCGAACTGTATCGCAACAGGGGTGAATCGTATCGTATCGCATTGCCTGGTGTTTCAAATGTATCGTTAATGTATCGTATCGTGGCAACGTATCGAGATGCGCATCACGCATCGGCCTCAGTGATGGAGATGCACATCCCTAATATATATGTATATATTCATATAAATATATACAATTTCAGAATCAAGCAGAGCACTCTCATAATAACGTAACACTATCAGAGACTGGATATATCCCCCCCCTCTCTGGTCGCTACAATGTGGAAAATAAATTACGGGCCAAAAGTTTTATTTACAAGTATTAAAAGTAAGCAGAGGACACCAAACCAACTGACACCTGTCTGTCTGCTGCATCGACGCACACACTGTACCACACACACCTACACTACACACACATGCATATACAGCTCCTAAAACAGGCTACAGCCGTGGTGTATTTTATTGTGAAGCACTAAATGGTTTTAGAAAAATATAGACTCTTTGTTTGTAGATATCTACTAAACTAAAGCAAAAAGAGTAGGCCTGTTCTACTGAGTGATATATATTATACACACTGCTCTGCTTTCTGCACGGACCTCACAGCTGTTCTCTCTGTAAACATCGCGTCGCGATGAAAGCAGTTAATAAAATAATATCCAGGGGATGCATGCAGAGCTGTCATTGGCTGAGATAAGTCCGGCCGTGCGTCACGAGTCTTTGAAACATCTCTGTTGCCGGAAATGCATCCACGAAGCAGCCGTGGAGGACCGTGGAGGACCCATCAGTGTATCCTCGGTTATAGCTCCTCCAGAGAGCCTCCTCGACGCTCGATCCTCGGTCCTCGAAGTGCATTTAGAGAAATCTGGGCTGAAGTCGAATAGTCCATTTAGCTTAGGAACCTTCCTAAAGGAGTGAAATGACCCGGAAGTCCCTCAGTGGCAGCCATGATAAGTGCCGTTCGAATTCTCTAGAATGATGAGAATGATAGGAAAGGAGGTTTCAAACTTCCTTTATAACCTCCTTTAGCTTAGGAACCACTGGACCTCCCTAACCGGCAGGAGAAGCGAAAATGCTGCCCCACAATGCCTTGCAGCCGCAGCATTTGCCGTCACTCAACAGTCGGCCGTTCACGGAAACAAACGATTATGACCGAGAAATGATATCATGAAAGTTACGGTGCTTATTAAGCATTTTAAAACATAGGTGGTAAGTTGCCAAAGTGCTTTGTTTTGAACGTTCATCAGTATTATACTCAAAAAGAGAAATATGAACGTTAGTTTTCACTGAAATTATCAAATAAAGTCAACATCTCACAGTCTTCACTGAGCTGTGTGGGGTTTGTTCAACTTATAAAAGATGTTTGAATGGTGATATACACAGTGATAGATGTTAAGGACTAACGTTTATAATAAATACATCTGTATTGATTTTAAGATCTTTAGTTCATACAATCATATGTATTGGGATCATTTGTATTAATGTGGACCGGAGGGAGAGGGTGACGAGCAGAAGTTTCACTTTCCTTTTTTATTTCAATTCCAACTTTGGTCATGAAGAATGTGTTTCTCTGTTGTCCACGTTCATAAAGCATAACACAACAGCATCAGAGCACGGTGCAGAGTCTCTAGATGAGTTCACAGCAGTCCCTCGTTCTTATTGAACATCCATGTTGTATTCCGCTGTATAGAAAACTGTGGTTTCCATAGTTTCCCCACAGCAGCAGACGCACACAATGACGTCCGCTGGCGCATCATAAACACGTGGGATAGTGAAAGTGCATTCGGATTCTCTAAAGTACCGCAGTCTCTTCTCCTAAGTCCTTTTGAATTCTCCTATCCACTATCCCTTAACCCCGTGACGTTTCACTCAGAGGTCAAGGAATAGACGATAGGGTTAGAACTTAGGAGCTGATTTTTAAACTATCCGACTGCAGCCGAGATGTCCTTCAACATGGCACGCTGAAATTCATTTCCGGGTCACTACCGGAGGACCGAGGAGTCGAGGAGTCGAGGAGGGGGATTTGATGAAATGAGAAAGGGCCCAGGTCTGTCCCCTTTATTTCCACACACACCCCCGCCTCTGTTAGTAGGCTACACATTTACTGACACAAACATTTGTATCATCTGTTGTAGACCCTAATAAATTAAATTAAGTAAGAACTCATTCTCAAAAAAGATAAACGCCATTCTTAAAATGTATAAACGAACATTAGTTGGATTAATATTGATTAGAGTGCACAAAATAAATAAAATAATTGAGAGAAGAAAAAGAGATATCTATCAAAACCCAGTTAGATTAACATTCATTGGATTGCACACTTTGTGTGTTTGTTTGGATATGTAGCAAATTAACATTTTAATAGCACTTAATGACTAACTGAATGGAAATGACAATAAATGAAAATGTAAAATGAAAAAAGCGATCATGAAAATGTTTCCAAAAAATGAATAAAATGATTTTTGACCACTTTGTTGTTCAGATATATCACATATTTGTAACTAAATGATACATTAATTGAAACAAAACACGGTATAAACTGAGGAGTGACTCCCGTGAGGTTCATGTATTTTCTTCACTCCGCTGGGAAACTGCTCTCATGTCAAGAAGCATCAGATCAGTGCATGCACTGCCTCGTCCAATCAGTGAGCGATACACAGTAACGGCCCGTCTACACTACAGGCATCGAAAAATGCTTTCAACACTTCGCACATTCATTTGAATGGGGTGACGTGAAGATTTTTAAACTTCGCCGAACTGCATTGTGGTGAGCATGGCATGGCTTTGCAAGCATCACGAGCATCTATCGGCATCAAAAGTTGAACAATGTTCAACTTTTGAGGGGCGATGCTTGGCATCAGCCAAACAAATCCCGCGTATGCAAATCTGCCAGTACAAGCGCTAGCCAATCAAACCGCGTGTATGCTGGGAGAGACTACGCCAACCTGATCTCACCAGAATGCGTGACTCCACCACGACTCCTTAAGACCGCATTGCGTGGTTATGGGCATAGATATGTCTCATAATTATTTGTGTGAACATAAAAATAATTTGTGTGTAAATATGTGATTTGTAAATGTAAAACAACATCCACAAATGCATTTAAAAGATTTGCAAACTCACAAATACATTTGCAAGTGTACAACGGATCTGCAAATACGCTAAATATTTTCACAAATAAAAAAAAGATCTGTGAATATCTCTTTAACATTTACAACTTTCGATCAGGCATTTCTGAATCCATTTTGTATTTGTGGACCAAAAATGCGCTCGCGGATCTCAACTCTCTGTTCACGGATCTCAAATCTCTGTTCGCGGATCGTCTTTTTACACACACGGAATTTTGAGACATATTTTCCGCCGGTCTCGGCTAAAATCTACTCGTGTCACTCGGTTATTTTCGGAAACCACGTGATGGCCTGCTGATGACTACATTTCCGCATGATTTCAAAGTAAGAGCATGATGGTTTGTTTAATGCTCTGTTTTTGTATTATAATGAACAGCGGAACGTTAGATGCATTCTTCATCACCATCACCCTCATCATCATGTTATAGTGATACAGTTAGTTTGTGTTATTGGTTCAATACAGCATATCTCGAGCACTTTCGTTGATGTTGAAGTGCAGGCGATACGCCACTTTCGGGTCCCGGGGGGGAGCAGCTGGCAGTGAAGCAGCCCAGATAAAACTCTTTCTTCATTGTTTGTTGTGTATTCAGTCAAGCGGGTCAAAGTTACAAAGCACTTCACATCTTATTAATCGCCCTAATTTTACTTTACCAGTGCAGTAATAAAGTAATCTGTAGAAAAGCACCGTATTTAGGTCAGCCTTCATAGTAAGGCTACATTACATGTTATAATATTCATCGTGTCCTTTCTACTGATATATTCCTGTCTATTGCTTTCATTTGTATTTAATGTTATTGTGTTTATACTTGTTTCCACACATTTCACAATTTGGGATGAATGAAGTATCTATATAACCCCTTGCCCTTATTCCTCCGAGCTTAGCACTTTCTACTTTTGTTGTTATTTTGTTTTACTTGCTCATAAGCGCTTTGAGCACCAGGAAAAGCGCTTTATAAATGTAATGTATTATTATTATTATTATTATTATTATTATTATTATTATTATTATTATTATTATTATTATTATTATATATGATATCCATCTATATATCCATATATCTATCTATCTATCTATCTATCTATCTATCCATATATCTATCGATCTATCTATCTGTACCTGCCGAGTACAGGACTTACATATTGTACATATTATATCAATCCTATAATATTTGTTTCTAACATTTAAAGTGCTTAAAACAAATGTGGGATATTCATTTGATAAAAGTAATTGACAAAGAAATTAACGATTGTCATATTTTATTATGTAGGATACAGAACTGGACTGTAGTCAAGCAAACTTACTTAATAACACATTCCACATACTTGTTCTTTGCGTCAGTGTTTCAATGTTATATTTTATAACCATATACATTATTAAAACAATTAAAATACATGCCCTACCGTTGATTGTGCACACTTTTGCCTGAAATTAATCTCCCACTGCCAGGCCCACGCACAGTCAATATAAGTAATTATATTAATGCATAGGAATGTAGTGATACTTCTTTATTCTTCTTTTGTATACAATTATAATGGTACATAACAGCGGAAGAAAAGTATACATATTTTTAAAAACGGTTTTGTTTTTTGTGACAGAGATTACAGATCCCCTACATTGACTGGGAGGCCAGTGGTCATCTGCGTGAGGAACACTCGGGAATAGTTGTTCCTGTCACCCGGAGTCCTCTGAGTGATCAACAGATGGAACACCTTAATGCTAATATTGACCCAATGTTACCATCAGATTCATTTGGAAAGGACATCTACTTGAACACATTACAGTTGGTTCTCTTTACGACTGGAAATTAAGAGCAATGGATCCATGGACTACCAGCAGACAAAGTATTCAGATACTTGACTGAAGTAAAAGTCTTGCCTTTACAGTCTTACTTAAGTAAAGGTATGTAAGTACTAGCCAAATGGACTTACATTTGAAGTACTCATTATGCTTTAAAAGGTTCTCTGTATGTGTTAACACTTTTGATTATATAGCTGCATTAATGTGTATGTGATGTGAAAAATAAAATAAAAATAAACATTGATTGATGTGTCATTTCACTAATGTAAATGTTTATGGTTAATATTGACAACACTTTTGTAGTTCTTTGTATACTGTTGGCTAGTTTAATATACACCAATGCATTATATTTTCATAAGTGGTTATCTATGTTTCTCAGAGAAACAGCCCTGTTTCCAGCATTGTGACTATGTATTTGCAAAGGATGATACAAGCAAAACAATCTAATCATAACATGAAATAAAGTTGTTGCATAAATGAAGTGGAGTAAAAAGTAAGAATAATTCCAGTCCTGTATCCTACATAATAAAATATGACAATCATGAATATCTTTTTTTTTATGAAATCAGTATCCCACATTTGTTTTAAACACTTGCAAATGATATATGCTCGAAACCAATGGATTGATATAATATTTACAATGTAAAGTCCTGTACTCTGCAGGTGCTGGTAAAGAGCAATACAATGACTAAACCTTTCCAACCAAAACAACTAGTTGGTAGGTAGGTACGTAGGTAGGTATAGGCAGACAGACAGATAGACAGATAGACAGACAGATATAGATAGATAGATGGATATCATATATAGATAGATACTTCATTCATCCCAAATTGTGAAATGTGTGGAAACAAGTATAAACACAATAACATTAAATACAAATGAAAGCAATAGACAGGAATATATCAGTAGAAAGGACACGATGAATATTATAACATGTAATGTAGCCTTACTATGAAGGCTGACCTAAATACGGTGCTTTTCTACAGATTACTTTATTACTGCACTGGTAAAGTAAAATTAGGGCGATTAATAAGATGTGAAGTGCTTTGTAACTTTGACCCGCTTGACTGAATACACAACAAACAATGAAGAAAGAGTTTTATCTGAGCTGCTTCGCTGCCAGCTGCTCCCCCGGGACCCGAAAGTGGCGTATCGCCTGCACTTCAACATCAACGAAAGTGCTCGAGATATGCTGTATTGAACCAATAACACAAACTAACTGTATCACTATAACATGATGATGAGGGTGATGGTGATGAAGAATGCATCTAACGTTCCGCTGTTCATTATAATACAAAAACAGAGCATTAAACAAACCATCATGTTCTTACTTTGAAATCATGCGGAAATGTAGTCATCAGCAGGCCATCACGTGGTTTCCGAAAATAACCGAGTGACACGAGTAGATTTTAGCCGAGACCGGCGGAAAATATGTCTCAAAATTCCGTGTGTGTAAAAAGACGATCCGCGAACAGAGATTTGAGATCCGTGAACAGAGAGTTGAGATCCGCGAGCGCATTTTTGGTCCACAAATACAAAATGGATTCAGAAATGCCTGATTGAAAGTTGTAAATGTCAAAGAGATATTCATTCATTTTAATTTGTGAACATATTTAGCGTATTTGCAGATCCGTTTTACACTTGCAAATGTATTTGTGAGTTTGCAAATCTTTTAAATGCATTTGTGGATGTTGTTTTACATTTACAAATCACATATTTACACACAAATTATTTTTATGTTCACACAAATAATTATGAGACATATCTATGCCCATACGTGGTGGACTCACGAACTTTGTTACATTTACGTGTCTGCACCACGCAAACAACCCCAATGTAAAGTGAATGAGGCTCTTTTGTCGTGGTGCACACACGCATTTCTACAACGTCCTGCAGTGAGCTTTTATTCTATAAAACGTTTTTAAAATCTACTTTATAGCTTGTAGTAACTCACGGGAGGCTTCTTTTATTTTATTTGTATTCATAATAATTTTTATTTTTCGTCAGAATGTATTATGGTGCATTAGTTACGAATTTTTGTTCTCTTTTGTGTGTAATACAACTTTGATTTTTATTAGATTAGTTCGTTTTTAAGGAAGGCCAGAGCTTCAGCTGTGTCAAATATCAATCAATCAATCAATGTTTATTTATATAGCCCAATATCACAAATGATACATTTGTCTCAGTGGTCTTCACAGTGTGTACAGAATATCAGTATGACAATACGACACCCTCTGTCCTTAGACCCTCACATCGTACAAGGAAAAACTTCCAAAGAAAACCCAGTTTAAAGGGAAAAATGGGAGAAACCTCAGGGAGAGCAACAGAGGAGGGATCCCTCTCCCAGGACGGACAGACGTGCAATAGATGCCGTGTGTAAATTGAAAAGATAATACATTTGCAACATAGGTAGTCCAAATGTTTGGAAATGCATGTGTGTATAATAGGAAGATGAATCCACGAGGATATCCATCCAGGACCTATGATCCAGGACCACAGCCACGACTCAAGATCCAGCGCTCGCGATCCAGGACACAGGACCGCAGGATCATCCATGACTCCGGATCCCAGCGTATATAGACACCAAAAAGAAAGACATTTGGGGAGGCTGGGTTAATCGGAACATGAGTGTACACGGGTATAGACAGAGAGAAGGAAGAAGTAAGATGTCCCCCGACAAACTAAGCCTATATCAGCAAAACTAGGGGCTGAATCTAATCAGCCCTAACTATAAGCTTTATCAAAAAGGAAGGTCTTAAGCGCACTCTTAAAAACGGATAGGGTGTCTGCCGCCCGAACACAAACTGGAAGCTGATTCCACAAATGTGGAGCTTGATAAGAAAAGGCTCTGGCTCCCATTGTACTTTTAAAGATTCTAGGAACAACCAACAACCCTGCATTCTTGGAACGCAATGCCCTAGTAGGACAGTAGGGTATAATGAGTTCTTTAAGGTAAGATGGCGCCTGCCCATTAAGGGCTTTGTAGGCGAGAAGACGAATTTTAAATTCTATCCTGTGTTCTATAGGGAGCCAGTGTAAGGCAGCCAGAACAGGAGTAATGTGGTCCCTTTTCCTAACTCTGGTTAGTACACGAGCCGCAGCATTTTGAATCAGCTGAAGCGACTTGATTGACTTCTTGGTACTCCCTGATAATAAAGAGTTACAATAATCCAGCCTAGAAGTAACAAATGCATGGACTAGTTTCTCTGCATCGTTTTGAGGCAAGATATGCCTGATTTTTGCAATGTTACGTAGATGGAAGTAGGCGGTCCTTGAAATTGATTTTATGTGGGCGTTAAAGGATAAATCCTGATCAAATATAACACCAAGATTCCTTACAGTCTCACTGGAGGCCAAATTAATGCCATCCATAGTTAGTATGTCTTTAGATAATTTGTTTCGTAGATTCTTCGGGCCAAGTACAATAACTTCAGTTTTGGTCGTGTTTAACATCAAAAAGTTTAAGGTCATCCACGTTTTTAAGTCCTTAAGGCAGTCTTGAATTTTATTTAGATGATTAATTTCATCAGGCTTGATTGATAAATATAGTTGAGTATCATCCGCATAACAATGAAAGTTTACAGAATGATTCCTTATAATATTGCCTAACGGAAGCATATATAATGTGAACAAAATAGGTCCGAGCACTGAGCCCTGTGGCACTCCATGGCTAACTTTGGTTTGCGTGGAAGATTCATCGTTAACACGTACAAACTGAGAGCGTTCAGATAGATAGGACCTAAACCAGCCTAAAGCAGTTCCCTGTATGCCAACTAAGTGCTCTAGTCTTTGCAATAGGATATCATGGTCGATAGTATCAAATGCAGCACTAAGATCGAGCAAAACAAGAATAGAGACAAGTCCCTTGTCTGAGGCTATTAGAATATCATTTGTGACTTTAACCAGAGCTGTCTCTGTGCTATGATGTGTTCTAAAGCCAGACTGAAAATCTTCAAATAAATCATTGTTTTTTAAGTAATCACACAACTGTTTTGCGACCGCTTTCTCAAGAATTTTTGAGAGGAACGGAAGATTAGAAATAGGTCTATAGTTGGCTAAAACCTCTGGATCGAGGTTGTGCTTTTTAAGAAGCGGTTTTATCACTGCTACTTTGAATGATTGTGGAACATAGCCTGATAATAAAGACATATTCATAATATTTAATAAAGAAGTGCTAATTAATGGAAAAACTTCCTTCAACAGCTTAGTTGGAATTGGGTCTAACATGCACGTTGATGGTTTAGAAGAGAGAATCATTGAATGTAATTGTTCAAGGTTAATGGCTGAAAAGCATTCTAGTTTACTATCTAGTGTAATATTAGAACTTACGATTTCGGGAGCTGTTGATAACACTATACTGGTCGAAGGCAAGAGGTCATTAATTTTGTTTCTAAGAGTAACAATTTTATCGTTAAAAAAGCACATAAAATCATTACTACTGAGGGAACAAAATAGATTGTTCCCTTTTAGTTAACGTTTTTTAAAAGAACATTATATTCCGATTTGATCATGTCCCCTTTATTGCATTACGGAGAGCAATGTGAGCATCCATTCCCATTGGATAACGGAGGATTTTACCCCGGAAGTACGTATTCTCCTTACTGTCGATTGATTTTACAGTGATATCTGCACTACTCATCAACTCAAAAACACCAGATTATCCTTGTTGATTACACAACATTGATTGGTTTAAGTTGTGTGCAATGCTTTTGTAATTTTCCCCTTCGATTCGGAGAAACAAATATTTGTTCAGTTTAGGATGGCCGAAGACACTACACTACCCAGAATCCTCAGCTATTGTTCCGCGTTGCCTCAAGCTCTGTGATTGGTTGACCTCCAACTGCATTCCATATGAAAAAAAACGTTTCGTAAAAGATAAATCATACTTTATTCAGCAGTGCTTGCTTTACTCTTTGAAAGTCATCACATGAATGCATTGTAAATATTACACATCTGTCGTAGTTCTTTATTTATCTACAGAGATCTGGCCTCAGAATAGACCGGAAACTATTCTTTTACCGTTCTGTTTTAATTTCACAATAAAGTTAGTAGTAATAATTTGTTTTGATATTATTGTTTTTTATTAACTACTAGACCGCTGGGTCATGTTAAGACCATCTTTTCTGTGTTGCTGTGGGGTTTTTCCATCGCTTTTGTGTTACAAATATCAAAACAATAACAGAATATATCCGTCGTAAACTAAACCAGAAACAGCAGTACATTTTATTTTGTTAACACTGTAAACTTGACAGCTTTTTAACCTATGTTTTTAACCCATACCTCCTACTGGTTAAAGCACGTTATTACACGTTTAGAGTAATATTGAAATCTTGAAAAGGGATGTCCAAAATAGCAATTATATACAGTTTTTAATTAAATATTTGTAGAGAATAACGAGTAATGTATATACTTTATAGGGATCTGCAGATACATATTTAGTCTTTTCAAGCACCAACAATCATTAGATTACATTACATTGCATTTAGCTGACACTTTTATCCAAAGCGACTTACAATAAGTGCGTTCGACCAACAAAATACAAGCTTGAAGAAAACAGAATCATATAAGTACATCAGGTTTCATAGAGCCAAAACATTTCAAGTGCTACTCAACTGGCTTTAGATAAGCCAGTCCTCCAATCAAATATCTCTCCTGATTGTTGGCACTTGATAATCACCTTCCCTGAATTTTACTCAGGTGTAACTAAAGTCTGCTTTAAGTGTTGTTTATATTTCACATCATTAATCAGAATCTGTAAAGTAACTCAAATAAATGTAGTGGAGTAAAAATACCTGGTTAACCTTAAAGAAAGCCCTCAGGATTATAAAAGACACCCATCATCCCAGCCACAAACTGTTCTGTCTGCTGCCGTCTGGCACAACAGCCGCATTCTAGGAGAGGATGTGGCTGTTGTGGAGGACACAAGTACCTGGGAGTGCACTTATGGGCTGAACTGGAGGATCAACACTGACGCTGTGTACAAGAAGGGGATGAGCAGACTCTATTTTCTGAGGAAGCTGTGATCCTTCCACGTGTGCAGCAAGATGCTGGAGATCTTCTAGTCTGTTGTGGCCAGTGCACTCTTCTTTGCTGCGGTCTGCTGGGGGGGGCAGCATCAGAGCCGGTGACACCAGCAGGATCAATAAACTGATCAGGAAAGCTGGGTCTGTCATCGGCATCAAGCTGGACCCCTTTGAAGCTGTGGTGGAGAGGAGGACACTGAACAGACTGTTGTCCATCATGGATAACCCCACCCATCCTCTCCACCTGCAGCTGGACAGACAACGGAGCTCCTTCTCCAACAGACTGCTGACAAGGACCGATACAGGAACACATTCCTGCCCACTGCAATAACTCTGTCCAATAAATCACCTCTGGCTGGAAGAGAACTCTCTGCTCCATAGTTTCTCTTGTAATACAACCTTGCTGTACATTTTACACATATATAATCTGTTCAATATTTGATATTCCATATTCCATTGTCATATATTTTTGAATATGTATATTTGCATATATAATATCTACATGTATATTTTCTATTTCAACACGTATATTTTCTATTTTCTTTTTTTTCTATTCTTGTTTATTTGTAGTTTTGTTTTATTGTAAAATGCCTTGTCTTTTATGCTGCTGCAACAAAAACAATTTCCCAAATTGGGATCAATAAAGTACCATCTTATCTTATCTTATCTTATCTTACATCCGGACTAAAACCACCAGACTCAGGGACAGTTTCATCCCACAGGCCATAAGACTATTAAACACCTGAACTTTGAAATAACATCCATAGCATTAATCTGGCTGCTACTTAGAAATGATTTGTCTAATATATCATATTCCAATCACTTGTATATAGACTCTTATTGCACTATTTCACTTTTTACTATTTTTGTTTTTGTATTGACTTGCACTATTTTTTCTGTGTATCTGTTTTATTGTGTTGCACTGTTGGAGGAGCCTGTGACCTAAGGGGGAGGGGGGGGGGTTGTCGCTCAGCGTAAACTTCGCGCACTGCCACTCCAACATCCAATCATAGAGCTCGAGGACAAATCACGGGGTTTGCCTCCCGCGAGTTACTAAAAGCTATAAAGTAGATTTTAAAAACGTTTTATAGAATAAAAGCTCACTGCAGGACGTTGTAGAAATGTGTGTGTGCACCACGACAAAGGAGCCTCATTCACTTTACATTGGGGTTGTTTGCGTGGTGCAGACACGTAAATGTAACAATGTTCGTGAGTCCACCACGTAATGCAGTGTTAAGGAGTCGTGGTGGAGTCACGCATTCCGGTGAGATCAGGTTGGACTATGCAGGTCATTTCCTCATATTCAAAAAAATTGAGGGAAAATTCATTATAGCGGTAGTGAATCACCCGGTGCTGTATGATCAGTCTCTGTTCATCTACCGGGATACAAACCGGAGGAGCGAGGCATGGAGGGAGGTGGCAGAGACAGTGGGTGAAACTGGTAGGTTTTCGCCTGTTTGGGGATTTTATATCCAGTTTACTTCGTTTTAACATTGCTATTGCTTTGTATGCCGGGGGCGGGCGGGAGATTCCTGATTGGTTGTTGGTCGCCTTGGGCGCGAGAAATCGCCAAGCCTCAGACACGCCCAGCTTCAAAAAATGTTGATGCCTGTAGTGTAGACGGGCCGTAAGGGGGCGGGGCGAGTGTCTGAGGATTTCATCTGAGGATGGTCTAGTGGTTCCTCGGTTATAGCTCCTCCATTATCGCTCCTCGCTCCTCGCTCCTCTGGCAAAAATAAGGCCATTGGGACGCTACTCAAGATGGCGCAGACAAATCAACTTCCGAGCGAGGAAATGAAAAATAAGAGAAGCGAGGAAGGGCCCATAGATATATATAAACACTAGATGACTCACCCGCGCTGCTGGCCAATGGAGACCGACGTTGCCACATGGCGGCCATCTTGCCACAGGCAGCTCGCTCATTCATAACATTATGTCTATGGTGCACTATTGAAATAACCGTAGATTGCTCAATTTTCAAACGGTTTGGTTCGTTATAAACATCAAAGATGTAGTTATGATACTGCATACTTATAATTATAATCATTAACTTGTTTTTTTCAACATGTCTTGTTGTCTCCTGTATCATAGCCATGCTAATAACGTTTATAATAAACCAAACCGTTTGTAAATCAGTCAAGATTTCAGCGAGTTAAGAGTATTTTTGTGCAGATCACTCACCTTACAACAGCTGTAGCAGTAGTTGTTGACTGTGGTAAGATTGCTCTTACAACTCATTTCCCTGCTTCTCGTGGTTTCCTTGCATCTCTCCATGCTTCCCTGGTGGGAGGGACTAGTCGCAGGGAAACGACGCAAGTGAGGGACGCAAGGAATCAATTTAACCGAAGTGAGAAGGGCCCACAGTGGTGCAGTGACGCGTCCTAAAACCCGGAAGTAAGCTGCGCTCGGGTTCCCTCGACACAAAAGCAATGGGATTTCTCCATAGGGTTTTGGAAAATAGCTCGAAATAAGGTCTGTTAGATAAATGCACGTTTTGTTCAGCCGGATAATATCCACATGTCTACCCTACTTTTATTATTTTCGAATCATAAATCTAATCGATTTATGATCTAATGAATTGTTATTGTCATGATTAGCATAAATTCGTTCATGATGGCTCATGTCAGTGATAGTGATGACATCTTTGCGAAATTATTATCTGACTCGTTTTCAAGATTGAGTTCCAATGATAAATTGGAGTGGCAAGGGATCAGCTGCATGACCCCGCCATCAAGTACTTCATCCAAAAGGACAGGAGGATGGACTTTGTGTTTAAGTGATTTGATCATCAAAGGTAGGCCTAAGTCATTTTCAATGTGGGCCGCCGTGCAGACTTAATTAATTTGTAATTGTTACTTGCCTGTGGGTGCCTTGTCATGATAGGTGTTTATATAAATGGTGTTGTTTTGTGTGGTAGAGGGTCGCTATCATTGATGCGTTTTGCACCCCGGGCCGCTTTTTTGATATTCCGCTGAAATGTATGCTTTGACCATAGACTTAAAGGCGGTGACGTAATAACTCTTCTTTTTTTCGAGGGAAGGGGTGCGGGCGTCAGAGGGCCTAGGTATAAAAGTCACGGCTCGCCACTGTTTACAAGTAAGGTCTTCTATTGTGCAACATGGATTTGGTCTGGATACCTGTTGACAAAGTGATAAAACCATGTAAACAAAGACTATTTACCCACAATCACAACATAATTTGAAATAATAAGCTTGGACTAAGGTGGAACTTAGCCAACATTATTATCAACCCCACTGTTTTAACATTCCTCAGCTTATTCTCTGTAAGTGGTGAAATATACATTTTTAATGAAGCTACACTTTTTGACCACCGTCTGGGGTTTTATCATAAGTGAAGAGTTGAAAAACAAATCCATGAACATGTTTCCATTCACCTCACAGTGGTAGGTCATCAAATGAAGCTAGCAAGCTCTTAGAATTTCCTATCAAGTTATGTTTCTAATGACCCTCAAGCTCAGCATGCGGTTATTCTGAAAATACCATATCTTTTTTTTACTATCCCTTCTTTGAGTCTGTTACACCGACTCCATATCATGTGATCAAACAAAGAACTCCACATTCACTTGGTGTCATAAATCATTAAACATTTAAAAATAGCAATTAGTTAGTGTTGATAAATGTCTAATGAATGTATCAATAAATTAGGATAGAGTACTCCTTGGAGGACAAAATAATGGAATTCAAAATGGCCACATGCATACAGTGTGTGTGTGTGTGTGTGTGTGTGTGTGTGTGTGTGTGTGTGTGTGTGTGTGTGTGTGTGTGTGTGTGTGTGTGTGTGTGTGTGTGTGCGTGCGTGCATGCGTGTGTGTGTGTGTGTGTGTGTGTGTGTGTGTGTGTGTGTTAGGACTAACAATTCATTATGATATACTGTTTTTATGCTAATAATACTCCTTTTTGGGGTCTATATATATATTAGTGCATAACAATGGATTACTCCCCAGATGGATATATTGAGTTGGATCTGGTCTTCTTGACTTTCTACAAGGTACAGTATGTTTTGACTGGTATGGTATAATCTGTACAGTTGAAAACATCTCTGTCACAGCTAATTATTTTCATGTTTTGCCAAGTCTGTGAAAATGTCACACTAACTAAACATACCTGTTTAACAGAGAGATGGTTCCATTTTCTTCTTCTTTGTATTGCCAGCTTTGGTTGCTACAGTACATGTGAAATATAATATGTTAGACCCAAATTGCCAATTATGGTAGAAAATGTATACTCTTAGGTGTCATTAAGTGTTTTCACAAGGCTACAGTACTAAATGACAATGACTCACATGGCTGCTTTCATGAAAGGGCTCAGTCTTCTTATTTTAGGTTTGTTGGGTATCTGCCAACAAAGAATAGGTGTGGAATAACATTGTTTAAGGAAGAAGGAATTTACATATACATTGGGAAGTGGAAGAGGTAACAGAGAAGGGTATGGATGTAGATACGGAGGGAGGTTCTGGCAATACAAGGTTGTTGTGCAATGAGCGAGGCTGGCATGTGTGATCAACGCATGTTTGCAGAAATGTTTTGGTGGCTAACATCTCCATAATGTAGCTGCCGGGCCTCCTGGATCCCCATAACAGTCTCTGTATGCTTCTCCAGGGAGTGAACGAGAATAAATAACATAGGTACAGATTATAACAGATCTTTTGATATGTCTTCTCCCTAAACCCTTGGAGATTAACAAGGTTGCCTGTCTTTGATGCATGCATCACTGCAAATTATGCATTATGGCGTTTTGTCGGAGAGACTTTGTCTCAAATTGCATTTTGTCAGTCTCTGTTGACCAAAGCTGTTGATTAAAGCATTGTCGTATGCATTTCCAACCATCTCACTTTGTATTCCCCAAGCCTCGTAGATCACAATCAGCTTACCTGCACAGGGTTCCCATACTGACAGCATCCGGGGGGAAGTTTTACCAAAGGTTTGGATCTGATTTCTTATCTGATTGACATTTTAATGTGACCCACTCTCTTACTGTTAACAGTTGAGCATTTTCAGAATAGACTGAAAAAAGAAAATAATGCCATGTTGACAACATAAATGAATTATTCTGTCACAGTGTCACCTTTGTTTTATTACAGGGTTGAATCTATCCAAATACACATCCTTCTGCTTTCAACCCAGGAGTGAAACCATAAACAGAGACATTATTCAAATATGAACAGATAATGCACACTAAACAGATATGAGGGCACTGAAATGTACTTCGGGTTATGTTGTTACTGACTCATTGTTACTGTACGTCTAGACCAGGGGTCTCCAACACGTCGATCGCGAGCTACCGGTAGCTCGCGGGCAGCTTTTCAGTAGCTCGCCGCTCGATTATCGATTATAGCGTAGTAACGTTGCTGCTTGATGTTCGGCCGCGGCCGGACAATACAGTGTTTTTATTTTAGAATTGTTTCTGTCACACAAATATAAAATTGGTCCGTGACGCAGTGATCAAGGAATAGACGTGACAGCGGCACAGCGACACCACACACAGAGCAGTCTGCTTTCTCCAGCAGCACCAGAACCAACGGCAGAATGACCCGCTCTGAATCAGGCCGCGTCGCTGCGGCTCAGAGACACACAGGGAGGGATTTGTGTTTTTGAAAAACACTCGTTATCGTCATGTCAGGTTTTTGGTGGATTTAATCAAGTCTTGGATTGCAGAGTATGAATGTCCTCTTGCTATTTTCAGTTAAATACGCGTGTAAAGTTTGTGAAGGCAGGAGGAAAGCTTCCGCGATCACCGTCTCCTCTCCGTTCCTCCAAGCCCCGCCCCCTCCTGAAAAATAACTACTAATATGAGTGACAGGCTGACAGTGACCTGATAGAAACTTTATTATTCACTTAATCACTGATTGAGATGATGAAGCTAACTTAGTCTCATACATTCATGGGATTCATGTAACAGTAAGACAGAGAATGTAAGTGTGCACCCACATGCACTATTTTTGTTTTTATAATGCTGTTGTAAATACTCCTGTTGTCTGCTGTGTTCAGACTTAAGTCCTGTGTGTGATGCCTCATTCAAGACATTCACTGTCCTTTTTTTAACAGAAGACCGTGGCTAGAAGCTGCAGCTCGACTGCAGAAGTATTAGTTTTTTGTTTTTGAGGATGGAAAAATGTCACACACAGATATAGGGAGGCTAGACCTATACAATTGATTAATCATGGTTTATAATTTCATGTCAACACGAAGAAGAAGAAAAGATGGCTGCACTGCAGTGTCAATCCTGTGGAGATGGAGATGGAGGTTATAAATCTCCAAAATAATGTTCAGCTGAAGTCTCAGCAAAACTCACAACATTTCTGGAGCCTTGTACGCCCAGAAAACTATAAGAACATTCACCAAGCAGCACTGCACATGTCTGCTTTATTTGGTTCTGTATACTTCCCTTTGTGAAGCAGCTTTTTCTGCATGTCATGAAATCTAAATACAGAACAAGACCGACTGATGAACATGTAAATGACTCTATTAGTGAACCTAAGTGGGTCCAGCATACACCTGTATGGTGGACTCCATGCAGCGCCAGTCGTCTCACTAACTGTACAAAAGAGTGAATGCACTTATTTTACACACGTGCCATAAGATGCTTGCAAGGTGGTGATTAAGGCAATGTATTTACTATGTGGGCCATAATAATATGTGAGAAATTGTCGTTTTCTTGGACCTTGATGTGAAGTTAAGATTTAAGATAAGCTTTAGGAATTGCAATTTCACACAAAAGTAGCTTAATTCAACTGATGAGTGCTATGTGAATAAATGTAAGCGATGCGATGCAAGTAGCTCTTGGCCACTTTAATTTTTTCAAAGTAGCTCTCAGGTGGAGAAAGGTTGGAGACCCCTGGTCTAGACTCTAAAAAGTGTCGATACACACAGAAGCAGCACCAGAGGCACCCAGTGCCTTTCCCTTAACAACATTGAAAATGAAAACTTATTTTCTTATTATAATTAGTTATAGTTAATACTTGTCCAAGGAGGAAGTAAGGTACACAAATGTTACAACAAAAAAGGCACAATATACATTTTTTCTGCCAATACTTCTTCAGGCGACAAGGACAAGCTAACCAATAAGTTCATATTTTCGGTTTTTAAAAAATAATTGTGTAAGCTGTAGTTTATGCACATCTAAGGGTAACAAGTGGAAAAGATAAATAGATGAGTAAAGATGGCTGATTTCATTTCCCTTATATCTGTCAAAACTAATCTAGAGCACTATTCTTTAAACATCTAAAAAAATGGTTCTGTCCCTTTAAATGTATATATTGTTTAATATTTTTTTAAACAACTACTAATACTGTTGAACCTGATGAAATTGAATTTCGGAGAAAACAGAAAGAGTATATGTTTGACAGGTGTGCTAGTTTAGCTTGTCAGTAGACAAGATCTGGTAACCTACATATAACAAGACTATGTGACTTTGAAAATCCTCTGCTTTCAGTCAAATAAAATGTTGTTAAAATCTGTGCTCAGGTTTCCTCATGTTTGAACTCTTGTGCTGTGAACTAGTTTAATTTTAGCTGTCATAATAACATTGACTTATATAGCTATCAGTGAAGCTTTTTAAAGTGGCTTATTTGAGTCAACAAATCAAAATGCAATGGTGGAACTCCTGGCCATGACCCCCTTATAAGGCGTCAATGGAGTTTGAGGGCCAAACAAATGGAATTTGTCTCCTTATTAGTGGCATATTAACAGAAAATAGATATTGCCTGAAATAAAAGGTCAGGATAAATGACTTGTGAGCTGCTAGCTCAGCTATTTATTAGCCCTCTATCTACAATCTAAGAAATGACTGTGTCTGTGCATCTCAGAGGGCAGAACAAATAGGAAAGCAGGGAAGCTACCTCTAAAATGTCATTCCATAATGTCAAACCATGGATTATATGTCAGAGTCTCAAAATACCTTGTGTTCTCAGTATGACATGCTATTGTCTGATAAGCTGCTGTCTTTGGCTATGTTGTTGTTGCCTTCCACTCACAATCATGCTCTCCCAGTGAAAAGTGGGAAAAGTTGGCTCTTACCCAGCAGGAGGTGTGAGAGTTGGCACACTTTTGTTACTATCATTATTCCTGCTTTAGCTTAAGTAAATGATATAGTATACGGGTGATTAGAAAAGGAAGGGCTGTTTTCATAGGTCGGACGCCAACACAACCAAAAACAGAGTAATGTCCATTGTTGCACCTTTAGAACTGGATGACTTTGATTGACAAGGGCAAAGGCATGACAACATTATTTAAATTGTCCTGTGGCATTGAAATGAGAGAATCTTGTTTAATTACTGAACTTATAGCATGATGCAAAACGAAGGGTAAACATCAGTGTCAATCCCCTTTAAGCCATGAAGGCTAAAATCCACGGTTATGCTTATATTTCATGCTCTGCCCCTGCATCTCTTTAGTAAGCAACATGGAGATATGTGATAATGAGTATAGCAGGGGAAAGCGAATGAGAGAGGGAGAGAGAAACAGAGAAACAGAGGGTTGTGTACGGGACTGTTTTGCATGCTTTCACCTTTGATTTACCTATAATTACCATTGGATTTACCTTCAATGACTCAGCGGCTAAGCCAATCTCTTAAATTGGATTTCTGCATAAAGTAGCTTTCCCCGCAGATTGGTGTCCCTCACAGCTGCCTTATTACAATTGTATTCCCCCTCTTCACCCGGAACCCCCCTTTCCACCACCACTGCTACCGCTCCTGAAACATTAGCATATTAGAATGCCCATAGAGGAGAACAAAAAAATGTTTTGGCTTGACTGGTCTCACTTTGACCAATTTGATGTGGTTGCCATAGTAACACAGCAACCCCTCCTTGCAATTGTGGTTGGGCCGCAGCGATGGAACTTGGGCTGATGATGACTCCATCTCTCATCCAAATGATGGTGATGAGACTGCTGCTCTCTGCCACAGTACATAAACACAGGCTACAGGAAGATAGAGGGCAGAAGAGGGAGGAAGAGTGGAAGAAGGGAGCGGTATCACCCCACCGGGACCAGCACCGAGATATTGTACCAAAGCCTACTAACAAGTCATTAATAGGGCAATTATGCATCATGTTCCAGAGCATTTACATTCACATTTGCTCACTTTATTATCTCTTACTGCTATGGACGGATATTGGATAATGCAGTTAGTTGGGATTGGGAGTATATTTCATTCTGAGCAGTATGCTGTGGATGAGAATAGGCCTTGAGCTTTCCCCAGCTCCCACCCTGTGTCTGCCATACTTCTGCAATCAGACACAAAGCTGCTCAAATCATGATTGTTGGTCCTACTTCATCTGCTGGTACTTATGTTGACAATGCTACATCTTTCATACTGCACACACAAACCATATGCATACATATTTGTTTGCATATATCCCAAATACTCAGATTTTTTGTTTTAAAGCAGGAACTCTCAGCATGTGTTTGCCGATACAGATGTCCTCTCCTTGTAATTGAAGATGATGAAGAGGCTGCCCGTGTGTGGGGATATTTCTCATGGACCATTTATAAATCAAAGAGACAGAGTTTAGTAATCCTAGATGTGTTTTGTGGAATACAACCATCTTTAAACATGAGTTTTCCATTTCATTCTACACAATAGCTTAAATTAACTGCACCCAGGGACATATAGAATGGAGCAGCCTTGGTGTCAGTCCTTCATCTTTTGACTGACAATAACAACAACAGCCATGACAAATCCTTTGTCCGAAAGCAATTGTTAAAGTTGTGGTGTGTGTATGTAACATATACCCCACAAATAGCCTCAATATCTAAACATATTGGAGACAAATGCAGAATTCATGTATCCGTGAACAGGTTACTTAGCCATTCGAAGGGGAAATGTTCAGCCTTCCACACATTGTTCTGCACGGCTAGCAGGTATGATGGAAAATTGTGATGTGAAGGAATGGAAAGCCACATCTGGACATGCCCTTCCCAGGAGAATCCTCCTCTCCTCCAGCTCTGTAACCTTTGACCCGAGAAGTCTGATTAGCCGGCTCCCATGCTTTTATGTAGAAAGGCAGGAGAAATGCGGAGCCACGAATATGCAGATAAGGTATGCACCCTGGGCAGCTTTAACGACTCTGGAGTCCGAGTCAAGGTCTTCTACACTGTCAGCAATGTTTCAGTGCACACACTGTGTCTTGAATTTTCTCTCAGATTACTGTAGAGAGAAAGGTAGGAAAATGAGTTACAGAAATGTGTAGTTTTTGAAAGCACGCCACCTGGGATTGTTGATTTAAGTTTGTATGTAACATAAGACGGATAAACCTGCAAAGACTGATGATGACTGATGTCCTATGCTTGGGTTAGTGCTGGGTGGAAAGTTTTGACCAGTCATGATTTAGAAAATCTGTGTATTTGTTAGGGATGTGGATATAAAGATAAACCAAAATGAGAAAGGAAAGAGAATTGAGGGGAATTAATACGTCAATCAGAAACCAAAACAATCAAAACTAGCACTACTTTTTACGTTTTTGTGTGTGTGTATAAGCGTAAAGGAAGAGAAAACAATGTGTCTGTATGTGTACTACAAACAAGACAGAGGCAGCAAGACCGGGCCCTCTCTGCCAACATTACTCATACAGAGTGAGGTAAATCAGGCAAATCATGCATGCATGCAGGCAGTCACCAGTGGGGAGCCAGTTCGTAACAAGTTATGAAAAGTGACAAAAACAAATGGGATTCAAATGGGTCAGGTAATTCTTATGTATGGAGAAGGTTCAGCAATGTTTAACAGCAGTACACAGTTTGGGGTAACTTTATTAGCTTATTAGGAAATCAATTAGGATTGCCATTTTAGACCTAGTTTTCGGTTATGTTAGCTGGGTACAGATGGCGTCAACATTGTCTAGTTGTTTGTCATTGTCAGTGGATGAAGTGAAATAGCACTTTTCTGTTTATCATTTGTGTTTCCAGTAGACTAAAAATGGTGTCAGTCAAAGGAAGTTGCCTTAGGGCCGATTCACACTGGGGAGTTGTACAACTTGCCACAATAATTACACTTGTCTAAGGCTTGGAGGCATGTTCATGTATTGCAAGTGGGAAGACATGTTTTGTTACATATAGGTAAACATGTCACAGGACTCACAGGAGCCGTTGCTGCTGTTTTCCCATAGATATTGCATAGCTCGCCACAGGCCGCAATCCGACACTTCCTAGTGTGAATTTGGCATTATTGCAGTGGCGAACCGTCAGGGCCTTCAAGGTATTCAGAGAATACTCAGATAAAACAAACAAAAAATCGATTTAATTATATAAACAAAATGTATGTCAAATGAATACATGAGAATCGTATCTGTGTTGTTGATCTGTAATATTGCAGTGTTATGTTGATTTGTTTGTCCTTCTCGGTCCATGCACTACGCATTTCAGTGGTTTTGTGTTAGAAAAAAAAAGCAGCGGCCGTGGTGGCGGAGGGTGTGTGTGTGTCTACAGAAGGTCCAGTTGTGATAGACATGGTTTGCCACTGCATTATTGGTTTAACTATCTTGGACAGCATGTCACTAACTCATAGTATTTAATTATTTCATAATTTTTACAAGGCAAACAAGAGTTGAATTGAAAGGTTTCTTTCATTAAATTACAACCATGATGGGTTGAAATGAGCCACATTTGTATAAAAAATGTTAAACACGTGATGAAAAAACAAGAATTTAAGTTAAAAACTGATTTGAATTGGCCCAACATCTGACCATGTCAAATAAGTGCTAAATCTTACTGTGACAAATTGCTTCAGGGTCACAGTAACTATTGTTTTTGTTGTTTTCTTACCTTAATAATTGTAATAATCCTAATAGGGTACAATACATATATCCCTAACATTTTTGTTTAGTTCACTGGTATGCGGTGGGCATGGCTATTTTGGAAAAGATGATGTCAAATCATTGTGCGAATGCGAACCAATCAGAATTTAGCAATACAAAAATGGAATCAGAATGTGATGACAGATGTGCGGTTGTTGGTTTATGCTTCCAGGGAAATGGCCCTGTCAATCAAACTGATTAAGCCACACACACAAGGCAAGATGAAGCCAATACGTTAAACTCTTAATAAGTTATATCAGTATAAATGGTAGTTTTCTGTGACAGTCTTGTGTCAACTGTTGCTAATTAATACATGTTAAAAAAAAATGCAATTTTAAATCAAGTATTAAGGTGTTTTACTTTACTAAGAAAGATCATGCCTGTCTAGTATGGTTGATAAATAACTACCTCATGCCACACATATTTTTTTAAGGAAGTTTGAAAACACTTTGCTCAGGTCTTGGGGGTGGCATACAATAAAATGCCCCCCACTGTGATGATAATAGGATCATAATAGAAAATGGACAGAAAAATTTAACTGGAGCACGCATCTCCAGAGACTGTATGAAGCAATAATGGAATGGCATTGATTGACATTTCGCTGTTGTTTTTAATCATAATAATATGCTTTCAAGTTAGGCATGGAAATGACTTCATGATCATATAATGACAGCTCAGGAGCTGTCAGGGAAGGATAACATCTTTATTGTTTTCCGTCATTGCATGCTGACAGAGCCTTGACTTACAATGAAGAAACTCATTTGATGTATAATTATTGATAGTGGTTATTTAAATGTGTGGTTGCTTTTTGTTTTCACCCAGAAATTGCTTTTTAAGTAATAGCAATGCATTTCAGGCCGTTCATGAAGACGGTTGTTTCAGGTACTAAAGTTTTGTTTTGGACAACTAACAACAACCAGAACACATAAAAGCTATACAGTACTTTTGAAAGTCTAATAGTCTTGTCCAAGTGACTGCAGTCTGATCAAGGCCTTTTCACTCTTATCAAAAAGCAGCTCTCCATTCAATACAATGAACACAACATAAAAGAACATGGCTAGAAAGGCTTGACATTTGCATTTTACCTTTGCTCACAGCCAATTACAGACAGGCACTGTTTGTTGTTTCTTTTCATTTGGTGGTCTAGTTTTTCATACTAGAAGCGGAGGTGAGAATGCATATTCATGATGTGCAGGCCATTAGTGGTGTGTGTGTAGGTGGGCACAGGCTCATAAACAAGTGCTACCATTAGAGCGCGTGAATGCCTCTGACTCTGTTGCCAGTACTTGGACTCTCCTCAGTCAGTAAAAACTGTGAGAGACTTGATTAGAAGGCTGAGGAAATAAAATATGTATCTTCTGTGTCACAGAGAATAGGCCCCATATGGATCTTGACCAATTTATACAGAGGTGAAGGAGAAATTAATGCATTTAAATAAAACACTTAGTAGTGCCACATTAGGGTACACCATTTATGCTGTATGTCCTGTATGTCTTCGACAAAACAACATTTTCCAAATTGCATTAAGGTGATATGTTGGAAAAGGGATTATAACAAATCTATACTATTCTTTACACCTTTTACTCTTTAACTTGTTTTTTTATGGCTGAGAAACAGCTCTACTCTTCCTTCTTGACCCCCATGTTACGGGTCATTAACATTAACACTTGGAGACCCATCGACAAAGGTACGGATACAATGTTGACAGTACTAAGGAAGGACTATTGGCTCATTAAGGACCTCGACTTGCTAATAAGCCTGAAAGAGTTCAATACAATATTAATGGCATAGGATTTTTCACAACCACCATTTCCAATGAACATTCAGTGAGGTCTCCTAATTATTGATGGGCTGAATTAAAAGAAGGACTTCATAGCATCTCCTAATGAATACAAAATGCAGGAAAGCTTGCAGAGTGCTCTGCATGCTAATGAAAAATAGTAATAATTACTAGAAAACACATGTATTATGCATGTGTGTGTAATCTACTCCTGCTACCATCTTGCATTATAAGTGTGACTGTTTAAGACTTTGTTTCTCAAATTGAATCGTTCCAACTGTGAATTTCCAATTAGTATGGCATTTCATTAAATGTTAATTGCTTTCGGAGGGTATGGTTTTGTTGCATTTAAAGATTGCAAGGTGGTTTCTTTACAAAACTAAATAGGATGATAAGCAACCCATGTATGATCTGCAAATACATCCAGTTTTCAATTTGATACGAACAAAATAAATAGAAAAACACACTTGTATCAATGAGATTGCTTGTGTCAATTTGCCTGCATTAACACTCACCC
>NC_047519.1:22870336-22976003 GCF_902827115.2 Pseudochaenichthys georgianus
CAATAGTAATTCGGCTGACTTTTATATTTGATCCAATTGGTATATAGGTTATATTTACACCATAACGGTGCACAGCTGATAGAAAAGGACTTGTAGTTTTTAAAGATATTACTGATTTTCTTTGAATATCAGAATGTAAATACTGAGTTGAGAGAATAGTCAGGGGATTTGGGTGATGGGAGACACATCTATGGAATCACAATTTCAATAGCTTACCATTAAATGACATATAGCCTATGCCTTTCTGTCTGTGATGTTTTACAAATCAGATATGAATGTGTAGAAGTAAAACAAGAGAAATAGTATAGCAATATCCTGTAAAATTATGTAAAAACATGAATAAAACCACACATCTTCAGATGTTATACATAAGTGTCTACACTAATAATACAAAGTTATTATTAATATGCTGTGTGTACCTTGTGTGCACGGCCTAGTGGTTAAAGCATGTTATTGAATTATTTTTGTTGAATAATGTTATTTGATTAAAACAATATTAAGAGTACATACTTTCATAGGGGGAAAGTAGAAGGTCAATGATAGAAATATAGAATATAAAAAGTAAAGAAGATACTAAGTGATCTCTACAATAAAACAGTTTAGTGCCGGATGTACACAGATATTAATAGGAGGATGTGCAAAACAGAAAAACGAATTAACCTTTATTAACACATTAAAGAATACTTTAGGTTAAGGTCTTCTTTTAAACAAGAAAAAAAGCTTAGGGGGTATCTATCTACAGATAAATATTAAGCCTGACAAAGTACTTAACGTCTAAAATATTGCTTTCCTGCAATGTTAACTATGTTGAAGCACTTATTTTAACTGATATTATACACATTAATTATACTCTTATGTATGTAGATAGTATAAGAAATGTGCAGAATATGACAGTTTAATGGTGGAGGTATACAGTACACACATATTGATAGATGTCTTGTAATGCGCTGTTGAGGAACCTGCGACCCAAGTTGTGTATAAGATCAATACACCTTAGAAAATCTTGAAATCTTGAAAGGGATGTGCTTTATAAAGATCTGCAGATAAATGTTTAGTCTTCTCAAGCACCAACTATCAAATATCTCTCCTGATTGTTGCCACTTGACAATCACCTACCCTGAATTTTACTCAGGTGTAACTAAAGTCTGCTTTAAGGGTTGTTTATATTCCACATCATTAATCAGAATCTGCAAAGTAACTAAACTAAATGTAGTGAAGTAAAAATACCAGGTGAACCTCTGAATTGTAGTGGAGTAGAATTACAAAGTAACAATGAGCTGTCGTGTGGGTATATATAGTGCTGCCATTATGGATACAAGCGATTTTCACCCATTTAGTAATGACATGTTTTAAATGTGTACACACCAATGTGTTTCCTATCGCCTAAACCTCCAGGGCTGTACACAGTTTAATACTGTCAACTTCTAAATTTGGGAAACACGTCTTTTAAAACTACAATTCCCAGTAGAGACGTGCCATAGAGAACATGTTGCGAAACACAATAGCCAGCATGTGTAGTTCTGGTGGGGCGTTCGAGTCCAGTTTTGAATAGTCTGCCGTGGTTTTGTTCCATTTCAAAGAGCTTGACGCTCGGCGTAACCTTGGCGCAACCTCACGGGGTGTGTCAACGGGACTGTAGTCCCAAACGATAGCTGGGGATTATGGGTAGTGTAGTGTCTTCGGCCATCCTAAATCTCGAAATGTCCCGTCTGTTTCTGGTGACTTTATTTACGGCTAAAAAGCCCAAGATTATAGAATTAAACGAATAAATAAAAACAAGGATAATTTTGTGTTATTTAGAAAAGAATAACAAATTAGAAGGAAGAGATTTTAAAAAATACAGATTTCAGTATTTTGAATCTCAAAACCCCATTTATTTTCCTCAAAGACGACAAAAAAAGTCCGACATTATACAATTTAAAATAAAAACAAATACATAAAAAGATAAAACACTGGCATGTAATTTACGTTAGAATAAATAGAATGGTTTTGAATAATAGATGAGAGTAAAATCTACTTCACTTTACAGCCCCGCCCACTTTTGGGGAAACCAACGCTGTCATTTGAACGGCGATCAAGCCTGAAGCCACAGAGCTCTTCTGTTACTGTCCTTTCTTCTTAGAGGAAGTACAGAAACACGTAACTCTGGATTTGTTTTAATGTTTGAGGTGCAATAAACGACACAGCAGCTTCTTGGCATGATCAAACTATTATGTTCTGCCTCGCTCATGAGAGTAACAGCTGGCGAAATTACAGCCTCGCCTACTGATTTTAATTTAACCATATATCGAGCCCGATTCTCGATTTCAAAGGTGTGCTCTAAAATGATATTTATAAATAACTATTATCATTATTACAAACAAGACAATAAATGGCAAAGATATGTAGAAAATAAACGTATTTGAGATACGTTCATAACAAACGTAACGTGGGAGAAAATACGTTTCTAGCTAAACGTAATTGAGAATGCAGTTTAGTTCTGTGGGAACGTAATTTTTAGGAGACAGGGTTGTGCTAGCCAACGCTCGTTGAAACGGCAACCTCCTGGCACACAGTCATCTATCTCTCATCAGAATGCCCAGGTCACACGTGACGTAAAACAAACATTTGCAGGTCGCGCGCATAGCGCGGGAAGGCCGCAGCGGAGCTGTTTTATGTAGAAGCGAAGCAATTATTTTCTTTGAATCTAAAAAGCAAACTATTCAGTCAGACAGCAATTTATTGTAAAAGTAAAGCATTACATTTTCAAGCACTTTATCTCAATTTCAAGCACCATTCCCAAATTTCAAGCACTTTCCCAACCTTGAAAACACCACGTCAAATTTCAAGCATTTAAGGATTTCAAGCACCCGTACGAACCCCAAGTAGTACAGTTAAAACCTTAACGATCCGAATAATCGATTAATCGTTTCATTAATCGATAGATTAATCGATTATCAAATTAGTCATTTGTTGCAGCCCTAGTGATGACACGTGGTGACACCAATGTGCAATAGGGTCTGTGACGAATTCATTAAGAACATTGTAAGAGCAACTAACGTTACCAACTTTGACACCGATTTAGATTAGGTCTAATTTGATTAGACAATGTCATGAAACCACCACGCACCTAGCACAAGAAACATTCATTAGCTAGATAACATCAGCTAACCTACTAGTAAGTTAGTTAGACCATGGCGTCAGAATACAAACTTAGCAGCAATGCTAAACTAACTAGCTTATACCAATGGCAATTATGCCAGTCTTACCTGTTAAAGTATTCATTTTTCGCGCTTTCATTCGAATACAGCATATGCCAGAGATGGGGACTCGAGTCTGCGACTCGGACTCGAGTCGCACTTAAGTCGCACACACAGAGACTTCAGACTTGACTTGGACTCGTGACCAAAATACTTCAGACTCGACTTGGACTCGTGTGTTGGGACTCGTGAACAATCATTGTGTTTTCTATTTTTGGCGTATTAAAGGTGGGGTAGGTAAATTTGAGAGAAACCAGCTCGAGATCGCTAGAATTTGAAAATACACAACCGGAGATAATCTGCTAGAGGCTGCTACTTCCTTATAGAGCCCGCCTCCTCCAACACACACGAACGCGCACATGACCAATGAGGGCACGAGATCAGTTTGTGCCCAGATGGAAGGCTGACAGGCAGGTAGGCCATCCGGTTACTTTAGCCGGGCTCATTACGCAGACGTGCGCGCCTCTGTTACTACCTCGTAGTAACACAATGGCGACCGGCGGCACACCTGCGGCTGTACCGCTTGTAATTAGGTTCAACTACAAAAACTTCGAACAAAACGCCGGCGGCACCAACAAAAGGAGCGCACACTGCAAAGTCTGCAATATCAAAATCAAGGATGCTGGCGCAACAACGTCGAATGTCATCAGGCACTTGAAAACTCACCCGGAGAGGTCATTCACATTAACGCATATGGACGGTTAGCAAACATGTTTAGCTCAGCATCAGCTGTGTAATGTTAACTTAGCTTGCTGCTAGCTTTGTAACTGAATATTTGAAAAGATGAGTGAATGTTTGCTTGTCACACTTGTTTGAGTTGAGTGGCGTTGACATCCAACTCTTGACATGGCATAAAAAAAGGTCGGTAACCACCATCTACTGGCTAACGTTAAACGTAGAAAAATACATAGTTGCATACATAAATACATCTGTGGGTTTATAGGCAGGTTACAGGTTTATTGTTGACCACGTACCACGTAAACCTGTAACGTTAATGTTACAGGTTTATCAGGTTACCATTACACTGGGTTTGAGTGAGAGGATAGAGGAATATGTTTATTAATAGTAGACTTAAAATATGTAATTAGAGATCCAGTGTAATTAAACAATACGGTTGATACAAAGACGTATTTGACGTATTTCTGATTCTGAATTGTTTTGCTTATAAGTTGTTTGCATTTAGCTAAAGTGTGATGTTTTTCCTCATATTGCATTGCAATAGCCTGTTTAAAGTGATCATATAACAAACAACTAATCAGTACTGATACTGTATGCTAATATATAGGAGTGATAATAACACAGTACATGCTTTGAATTTCTTAGATATAGCTGTGCAGTATTCTTAACAGACTGGATAGCAGCAGACAATAGAAGGCTTATTACAACCAGAAGAGACATGAGACTTTTATTTTTTTAGAGACTTGAGACTTGACTTGGACTCGTGACCAAAGACTTGAGACTTGATCAAGTCTCACCCCACAAAGACTTGAGACTTGACTTGGACTCGTGACCAAAGACTTGAGACTTGACTTGGACTTGCAAAAAAAGACTTGTGAACATCTCTGGCATATGCCTTCTGCCAACAAATGGAACAGTCAGCAACAGTTGGCAGGCTAGCACCAGAGCCATCTACCATAGCCATATACGGCGCTGGCTAGCACTAGCTAGGCTAACGTTAAGGCCACCTGCTTGAAGGTGGACATGGCTGCTATCAAGCTAACGCTGGCTATCTATTCGCTACCATGTACAAACCAACACGACACTACTCCACTGGCGTTCGCAATCGAAAGCACATAATATCCACCACTAATCCACATTATGGGCAGTACTTACTTGCTGTTTACCGATGGTAACCGCTTTGGAGAAACTCACAGATGTTCACCTTGACTGTTGCCTCCGTGCGAATTTTCGAAAGGATCGAGGCATCTCTGTTAGGAGGCTTTGGGTTCCTCAAAGCGCGATATGATTGGCCGTTCGAGCGATGACGTTCCGTTTCGTCCCTTCAAACGTGACACCTACGGTTAACAGGCAAACCAGTGGACAAATACCCGGAAATGACGTTTTTTCTGGCGTGTATCTCACGTGATCTTCAAATTTCTCAGCAGAATAAAATAAATATAAATATATCAGCAATTAAACAACATATTCCATTTATTTTCACACAATACGTCTCCTTTCAGTATGAACACTAATTCGGCTGACTTATATATTTGATCCAATTGGTAAATAGGGACACCTAGTGGTTAAAGCACGTTATTTAAATGTTTTGTTAAATAATCTTTAATCTTTAATAACCTGACTTTGGAAAGGGCTGGAAAGATAATTTTTTCACCAGGGGCGTCTAATTAGGGCCCAGATAAGGTATCTGGAATATGGGAACCGTAACCCACCCAGACATTTTTTTTCAATCTAATGTCAAACTCTCACAAAATCCTGTCTCGAGCTAAGGATTGGACACCCTTTGGTGAAATTGAAAAAAGGTGTTTGGTGCTCCGAGACTTTGAGAGTGTGTTGCTTAACTTGTGTGGAACCCGCTTGCAAAATTTGGGGCCGCTGTGACCTTCAACCAAGTCTCAAACTAAGGTTAAAGGTCATGTTTTCATGGCTCTCAGTACTCTAGACGGCACAAAGGCTTTGAGCTTGGTGTCGTTGGAATCGCCTCGAAGAGTACATGCAGATTCATCCCTCTGCTGCTCCGAATGTCAAACGTTATGGCTTAAAACGGGACAAAGCCTTCCATTAAGCCGCTTTCACTCTCGCTCTTGTGGTGACAGAGCACGCCAATTTCCCCGCATGCTAGGCAGACAAGAGTATTCTAGTTAGCTTCGGTTTGATGTGGAGATGTGATTTGATGTGTCGTTTGTCCCCCAACTCCTCTCCAAAGTTGAGATATGTAATAAAATACTCAGGGGAGTTTCCTGAATTTTCATGCCGAAAGCCAAGCACTAGGCCCTGGGTAAATTAAGACGCTGATTTGGGGCACTTTTTGCACTTTCCCTGGTGCTCAGTTGGATCCATAGTTGTCAAATATTATTCCAGGCATCTCCCTTCTTCCGCTGGCTGCCCGTGTTCCTCAAAACAAAACACTCATGACGTCACCACGTCGGCACGTCCTTACGTCTCCACGTCATGACGTTGTCGGGGTCGCCATTTTGAAGGAGTTTTTGGACCTACTTTCCTCCGCGCCGTTCCTAATGAGCTTGCTTTAAAAGAAGAAACACTCAAAACAACCAGGACGAGGGTTAAACACAAATCTGTTTGAATCATAAACGGTAATAATGCAATACCATATAATACATTACCATACAAAGCCATCATATGAGTAATGTCAGGAGTATGCCTACTCCTGGCCTTGTTCACAGGCTGCCCCGACCTCCCAGTCCGGGCCGCGCGTGAAGAGAGAACGAAGCAACCGGTTGCACGTCCCAAAACCAACAAAGGGGTGGAGTTTCATTTGGGAGATACCAACACGCTGTCTCACAGGGAATTAGCGCGGGCAGCTTTTAAAGCCACAGGTGTTGGGAAGGCCTGCAGGATGCACCTCATTAAAACTCAAGGGAAATGCCCCTCCCCGTTTGCAAAGCCTATCGATGGTTTAACCCAGAAAACATTATCAGGGATAATCTTTACACTCCAAACAGAAATCACCATTAATTCTGCATCTTCCTTCTTCACAAATAGCTTAAAACACTCTTTTGATAAACAGGTATAAAGTCAAAGAAAAAACTATTGTGCTCATCTATTTTTAAGAAAAAGGGAACATTGTTTCAGAAATCTATAAAAAACCTCTCTATATTTGAGAGGAAAAATGTACCTTTTGTTCCTTCAACTATTAACACACAGGAATGTATAAACCCACACATATACCATTAAATATATGTAGATTTCCTTAAAACCTGGCCTGCCAGAGATCTAAAACAGAATATACTCTCCCCACCATGTACCCTGTCCTGCATACCTCCACATCCCCCACTGCAATAACACCTATTTTACAGCCCTTTGTCTACCGCCATTTTAGTCCTCACATTTATGAAAGGATCAAACAGAGAAATCACTATAAAACACAAACACAGGTATTGCCTGAACAGTATTCACTTAACTGCTACTATTGAAACTAAAAGGACCTCTTTTAGTGTCTGGAAATTGCAACAAGACTTTCTGCCATTTCAAATGTAACACACTTCTTTGGTACAATATCTCACATCAATTTCCACAAAACTCAAGTCAGGAATCCCTGGAATCGTTGTAAAAATACATTTCTAGCTAAACGTAATTGAGAATGCAGTTTAGTTCTGTGGGAACGTCATTTTTAGGAGACAGGGTTGCCAGGACACACGCCGGTTAGAATAGTCTATTCTGCACATGTGCATTGGTGCACAATTCAAATTTTACAGTAATGAGTTGTGCTCTTTATATACAGTCTATCATGGTTGTGCTAAGATGATTTTGAGTACAGTGCTTTACTGTGAAATAATAGTTAAATAATGTGAAATCCAATTCTACTGTTTTATAGATATTTTGTTGTGATATTACAGGGGCTTTTGATTACAATATTTCTCTGTAATATGCTACTCTTAAATGCTGTGAAATCCTTGCAACTTTTACAATGTTGTTGTGATATTACAACATTTGACGTGATATTACAGAGGATTTTGATTGCAGTATTTTATTGTGAAATAATAGTTAAATGCTGTGAAATCCAAGGATACAGTCCTTTTTACATGTATTTGTTGGGATATTACAGGGGGCCTTGATTACAATATGTCACTGTAAAATAATACTGTTAAATGTTGTGAAATGCTGGTCATTGTTTACAGTGTAAGTAAAGTAACTTTTGCCGTGAGTGAATGAAAGTATTATTTCTTCTTGAGGTCTGCAGTTTAGCTTGTACACATTTGCTGAATATGAAAACACTTAGTGTGTGCCCACTGTGCGACTGTCAAGGATAAACAACCTGTGCCCCCGATATATGTTGTATGTATTATTTCTACACAAACATTACATTGCAGTTTAAGTGTCGCCAACTCCGTTTAAGAGATCTATCCCCCGCCTGTGTGCGAGGGGGTGGGGCAGTTTACACACACACAGCTGCTACATGGAGATGGGTCTGGCTGCAGACCGCAGCAAGGAGGCGGATCGTATAGGGGCGGATCGTATAGGGGCAGATCGTATAGGGGCGTTTCCTACCTTTTTTTTATCCAATAGCAACTTAAGGGATTCCAGCTGCTTTTATAAATCCTCGCAGAAGAAGTCATTCGTTCTAGTGATGGGAATTCCGGCTCTTCTTGGTGAGCCGGATCATTTGGCTCGGCTCACCAAGAAGAGCCGGCTCTTTCGGCTCCCAAAGGGCTCTTCAGTTTACCACACATTATACCTTTTAATTAAATCAAATGTAGCCCTGTTTTGACTAATGATTTATATGTGTACACATATATCACTTAAATTATTCAAGACATCCTTTGTACTGAAGTATTCAAAAGTAAAAATTACATGTTTAATATAAATTATTTGCTGTGGCCAATTGTTTTCATTGCATTTACAGACCCATGTAACTCTCTGATACCACCCAATGAATGCACTGACTTGCTTGTAGAACCACGCTACACAAAACAGATAGCAACACCTATAAAAACTATTTTAAAAAAGGGGCTACTGTATCAACCTATATAAAGTATAGAAATATAGTTTTTCTCCCTGCAGGAGAGGGGAGCGTGCTTTGAGATCAGCTGATAGGCTGCAGCGGGGAGAAGAGGGGGACAAAAAGAGATCTCCGTCCTCCGTGTTTTATTCTTATAGAAGTAAGAAGAGAAGTAATGGGGCAGAAACCCTCCTTTTTACGCAGCGGTCCAGACATAGACATCATACGGTGACACATATTCAGTTGCCAGTTACTTTTGGCATTAGGGCAGGGATATCTTTTTTTTTTTTTTTAAAGCAAGCAACGATGTTTTCAAATCTGTAATCAAAAAGCTCCTCAAAAACACTATAGAAGCAGTTCCTGCCGTTGTTACATTAGTTCAAACAGTAACAACGGACTACTTTTCTTAGCGGATGCATGTCAATTTAAATAAATACATAAAACTATTTTTTAAATCAATAAAATATTTTTCTAAATCCATAAAAGCATTTCAATTATTATTGGGAGTCATGTCGTTACTTTGTTGAGAATGTGGCCATGTGTAATAAGCGGGATAATGTCCACATTGCACATTGCATAATGTGCCTTCATGCCGATCTAGATCCCTCCGCAAAAACAAAACAAAAAACGGCTCGTTCGCGGGCGAGAGCCGGCTCCCGTCGTTCACTATAGGAAACGCCCCTATAGGATCCGCCCCTATACGATCCACCCCTATAGACAATAGAGTCTGGCTGCAGACCGCAGCAAGGAGGCGGATCCTATAGGGGCGGATCCTATAGGGGCGTTTCCTATAGTGAACGACGGGAGCCGGCTCTCGCCCGCGAACGAGACGTTTTTTGTTTTGTTTTTGCGGAGGGATCTAGATCGGCATGAAGGCACATTATGCAATGTGCAATGTGGACATTATCCCGCTTATTACACATGGCCACATTCTCAACAAAGTAACGACATGACTCCCAATAATAATTGAAATGCTTTTATGGATTTAGAAAAATATTTTATTGATTTAAAAAATAGTTTTATGTATTGATTTAAATTGACATGCATCCGCTAAGAAAATTAGTCCGTTGTTACTGTTTGAACTAACGTAACAACGGCAGGAACTGCTTCTATAGTGTTTTTGAGGAGCTTTTTGATTACAGATTTGAAAACATCGTTGCTTGCTTTAAAAGTAGCACAATTCATTATGTCAAACCTTGAAAGATATCCCTGCCCTAATGCCAAAAGTAACTGGCAACTGAATATGTGTCGCCGTAGCAATGATGTCTATGTCTGGACCGCTGCGTAAAAAGGAGGGTTTCTGCCCCATTACTTCTCTTCTTACTTCTATAAGAATAAAACACGGAGGACAGAGATCTCTTTTTGTCCCCCTCTTCTCCCCACTGCAGCCTAGCAGCTGATCTCAAAGCACGCTCCCCTCTCCTGCAGGGAGAAATACTATGTTTATATACTTTATATAGGTTGATACAGTAGCCCCTTTTTTAAAATAGTTTTTATAGGTGTTGCTATCTGTTTTGTGTAGCGTGGTTCTACAAGCAAGTCAATGCATTCATTGGGTGGTATCAGAGAGTTACACGGGTCTGTAAATGCAATGAAAACAATTGGTCACAGCAAATAATTTATATTAAACATGTAATCTTTACTTTTGAATACTTTAGTACAAAGGATGTCTTGAATACTTTAAGTGATATATGTGTACACATATAAATCATTAGTCAAAACAGGGCTACATTTGATTTAATTAAAAGGTATAATATGTGGTAAACTGAAGAGCCCTTTGGGAGCCGAAAGAGCCGGCTCTTCTTGGTGAGCCGCGCCAAATGATCCGGCTCACCAAGAAGAGCCGGAATTCCCATCACTTGAACGAATGACTTCTTCTGCGAGGATTTATAAAAGCAGCTGGAATCCCTTAAGTTGCTATTGGATAAAAAAAGTTAGGAAACGCCCCTATAGGATCCGCCCCTATAGGATCCGCCTCCTTGCTGCGGTCTGCAGCCAGACTCTATTGGATGGCTACATGCAGCAACACACACGGAGGAGATGGCGGAGAGAACGCGCTCCGAGGTGTGGTTAAACTATAGCCGTGTCGATGGGGACAATATTCGTTACCAAAAGTGGAATAAAAGTTTAGCATTTAAGGGCGGTAACACGAGCAATGTCTCTAAACATTTAGCAAAAGTGCTCCACATCCAGACGAAGGAATGCACCGGGTTGGACTGTCTTTCTAGTAGCTCTGTAGCTCCATTCACGAGTAACGTTTCCACGTCAGGTGTTATGTATGCTAGCAGCAACACACCGAGTTAACTACATTATACAAACATGGGTTATGATTAGAGGTAACTGAGTTATTTATTTTGTTAAAGTTTCAGCTATTCTGTTTACAGTTCTGTCATCACATTATTTAATATGATTTGTTAAAACATTGTTGTTTCTTTTTGATGTGAAATATTATGTATTTAATTGAAATAAAAAGCAATGTTAGTTTTGTTCACAATTTGTTTAGTTAGTTTACCTTATTTTTTTCTCCAAAATAACCGATAAAAGTAATGTTAAAGGACCGGATCGATAAGACATAGACATAGACATACTTTATTGTCATTTCAACAAGACACAGAGTGTACTATTAAAACGAAATGTCGTTGTAATGGCTTACAGGAACAGGACAATATAAAAACTTGCTAAAATTGTACATATAAATAAATAATAGTGACGTGGTGCTGATAAAATTAAAGATAAAGTGTCCATTTAAAATATAAAGACTTACTATACATATAAATAAAATAGACATACTATATAACAAATATGTGCTCTTTACACAGCATAATGTAATATTTATGTTACTGGTCTACTTGCTGTTCAGCAGTCTGATGGCTTGGGGGAAAAAGCTATTGCAGGATCTGGCTGTTCTGCTCTTAATGCTGCGGAACCTCTTGCCGGAGTGCAGCAGGGAGAACAGAGCATGTGAGGATGAGTGGGGTCTTTCAAAACGTCCTGGGCTTTTGTCAGGCAGCGTTTCTGAGAGGTCTCTCTGATGGGAGGGAGAGAAACTCCGATGATCTTCTCTGCTGTCCTGACCACTCTCTGCAGAGACTTCCAGTCTTTGGCGTTGCAGTCTCTCGACCAGATGGAGATGCCGCAGGTCAGCACGCTCTCTATGGTTCCTCTGTAGAACATGGTGAGGATGGGAGGGGGGAGCTGTGCAGGAAGTGTAGGTGCTGCTGTGCCTTCTTAAATAGTGATGTAGTGTGAGTGGACCAGGTCAGACTGCTTGTGATATGCACCCCCAGGAACTTGGTGCTGTCTGTTGTCTTCACTGCTGTGCCGTTGATGTGGAGTGGTGGGTGACAGTGCTTTTTGTTCCTGAAGTCGACAATGATCTCTTTTGTTTTATCGACATTCAGGATCAGGTTGTTGGTGTTACACCTGTCTGTCAGATGTGTCATCTCCTCCCTGTAGGCCTGTTCGTTGTTGTCCCTGATAAGTCTCACCACTGTCGTATCGTCCGCGTACTTTATGATGTGGTTGGTACTGAACCTGGAGCATAAGTGTTATCGATAAAAGTAATAGTACCGTTAAAGCCTTAACGATACCCATCCCTATGTGGATGTCAGTTTTACACACATTCTGAGGCCGCCGTGCCTATGTTTTTTGTTTTCACTGCTAATTTATGCTATGTTCTATTAGTGCATTAAACAATAATTAATGAAGTTTCAGCTCAGACCCCACGCTTAATATGTCTCCCCCTGGCCCACCTACATTTCTCCAGGCCCACCCACACAATAATTCCTGGCTACGCCACTGGTATTACACACAATGCACTGTTTTTTGAGAACAAAAAATCGTAGATAATGCACCATAATACATTCTGACGACAAATAAAAATTATTATGAATACAAATAAAATAAAAGAAGCCTCCCGCGAGTTACTACAAGCTATAAAGTAGATTTTAAAAACGTTTTATAGAATAAAAGCTCACTGCAGGACGTTGTAGAAATGCGTGTGTGCACCACGACAAAAGAGCCTCATTCACTTTACATTGGGGTTGTTTGCGTGGTGCAGACACGTAAATGTAACAAAGTTTGTGAGTCCACCACGCAATGCGGTGTTAAGGAGTCGTGGTGGAGTCACGCATTCTGGTGAGATCAGGTTGCTCCAAACGGCACTTTCTCGCAGAGAGTGAGAGCATTTGAGCAGGGATGCTAGTACTTACGTGTGCCATTGTGACAGACAAGAATAGTCAATCCTGAGAGATAGATGTATCCTACTGTATGTGCTAATTGTGCGTTAATCTGTTGGTAATGTCTTGGGGTTCCAGTGGGAGGGATCACTGCGCTCTTCCTCGCTCAATTCAGACGAGTGAAGGCGGGAGCTGCGTGATTGTATGTCTTCACTTCTCTCACTCACTATTTCCCTTTTTTAAGGTAATTACAGTATACAAAGCACTATAAATCTATCAACCCATGTTATATCTAATCCGTATTAGATCACTGTGGTTCGTTGTCAGAGGAAAGTGTGTATTTTGCACTTTGTTGTATTGTTTGAAGGTTCTTGCTAATTCTGGCTAACTTTGTGGTCATTGAAGCTAGCTGCTGCATACCTTGTGGTGCCGCTGAATCTGGCCGTTTGTCATGTTGTTAGCAGCTAAGCTAGGCACTGTTGCATTCACATGTCCATTCATATGTTGTTTTACCACTGTTAAAGAGCTAAAGATAAAGGAGAATTTAGTCATAATTATTGGTCCTGAAATTTGAGTGTATTCATTGTAAATGTACAAGCTACATTATAAAGATGGCTCGATTCAGACGAGTGAAGGCGGGAGCTGCGTGATTGTATATCTTCACTTCTCTCACTCACTATTTCCCTTTTTAAGGGTACAACACCATGTCTGAACGACTCACAAAGCCATGCTTCGAAAAATAAAAGAAAGGAGAGAAAGAAAAGAGAGAGGAACTAAAGGGCGACAGTATGTCACCCAGTATTTCAAGAGAAAAGGTGAGTGTGGTCCATGAGTGGTGGAAATTAGTCTGTTAGCTAAGCGTAGTCCATTGTAAATAATACTTTTTATGTTTTTTTTTTTACTAAGCTGACATTAAGTACTGTTAATATCTATAAAGAAAATGCAGAGGTTTTTAATTTCACTTTGAAGGAGGTGAGCTGCATTGTGTTGAATTGCACTTAACATATCTGAAGGGAGACTGGAATACAATATATATATATATCAAAACAAAAAGCTAACATCTCATTTCAATTATACATTTCAAACACAGTATTTTCCCACATATTTAAGTTATATTTATTTGGATTGATGAATTTTTGTTGATAATGTTCCATTCAAAAATGTTATTATTAAAAAGGCATTTACACCGTAAAAGATGACCATTGAAATCTATTGTCAGGAATGTTAGTCTTATATGTATGGCCAGAGGGCAGGACCTATACACACATTTACTACCCAATAGCATGGTGAGGCTGAACAAAAGGACCTTTTGACTATGTAAATGTAGTCTTTTAAAAAAACAAAAACATTTACTGACTTTTTTGGATAGCTTAAAGCAGGGATGGGCAACTTTGATGGTGGTGGGGGCCACATAATTGATGTACTGGCCACCAGGGGGCCGCAGATTCACTTGGAACACACACACACAAATTCCATGTGCTGTATGTAATTATTAACAAATATACTAAGTCTGACATCTTCATTGACATTTTACAATCAAAGGGAACATCCCCCAAAAATGGGAACATCCCCTAATAAGCTCACTAAACAAATATCAGTTCACAGAAATTGTATTTCTGTGGCATGTTTGTATTGAACAGGTTATTAAACAGTGGAATAAAAGTATTTTAAACTATTGGAAAGCACGGAAAATGTGTGTGTATTGAGATTAACCATTAAGATGACATACACATGAAGTCATGAACACTAACCCAGACATTAGTTGTCTAACTTGAACCTAAAACACTTGTAGCCAGTCTCTGTATTCCCCTTATTCCACAATAAGGGGAATGTCAACACTGACACCTGTCAGCCCGCACTCTGCTGTTCCTCAGCACCACTCCCCCTCCTTCCCGCTGAAATTATGAATGAAAAGCGTAGTAATCATAGATAACACGGCAGGGTTTGTTTTCATCTGATTTCAAATAAACAAAGTCTTGGTTTTAAAAAAAACTAAACTTGTTTCGCCAAATTCAGATGATAAATAAAAAATGTCTGCTTGTAAAGGCATAATTACAAGAGGCAACTTAACAGCCGGTGTTTCTTGTACAAAATACACACAAATGCGTCACAGATTATTTCGTGGTATTTGAAATCATGTACACAGCTCGCGACGTAACTAGGAGTCTAGTGGACAGTATCAGTACTACAAGTAAACACTTTTTTTTTATTTTATTTTTTTATTAATTACGTTGTTTATAAATTAATCTGAGGGCCGCACAAAGAGGAGGTGGGAGCCGCCATTTGCCCATCCCTGGCTTAAAGTAATGTTGTAAAATTACAACCGGGGGCCTTACAGGGTTAAGGGCTATTGTTTATTGTTATTTACTTTAAGATGTTTATTCTTAACCTATCATTTGATTTAAAAACTCGTATTTAAATGATGTGTGTGTGTCTCTGTATTCCTGATGATACAGTACACTGAGAGAATGAGCTCATAGGGCTGCTGATCACCATAAGCTAAACAGTCTGTACAGATGTAGCACTCCAGATCAGACTCAAATGGGTGTGTCCCAGTCAAAAGCCCAGCGGATGCCAGTGGCTGGGGGTGTTGCCAAATTGCTAGAGGGCGTTGCCCAATTTCCCCATTTGTTCAATTACAGGATTTAACCATGAGATGGCGCTTCATTCACAAAATACACAATGGGCGTTGTAGAAACATCAATATTTTAGATCAAATAAAGTATATAGTTTGCTTTATGCAGTATATATCTTGTAATATTGTACAGTAGATTGAAGTAAATCAATTTATATATTAAGATAAGATAAGATGGAGCTTTATTAATCCAGTGGGGAAATTCAGTAGTTCAAACAGCAACAGCGTGAGAGTGAAAAACAGGACAGCACAGATTCACACAGATTAATAAAATCAAAAATAAGATGAGCGATACAAATAATAATAATGAGAAACTATGAAATAAGAAATGAATAAAACTCAAATGTAATTATCATATCATATATTATAATGTATTGTATTATTAAGTAATATCATACATTAACCCCATTATAGAAGATGCCACATTAAATTGATGAACACATGTATGCATCAATAATTACAACAGAGTATTTCTAAATACAAGTTGTAAAAATACTTATATGTATTTAATATTAACCCTTTGGAGTCGACCGTCACGCCGGCGTGATCAGATCACATGACCTGTTCAAGCCGGTGCCGCATAAAAACAACAGTCCGGACAACATTGCCGTATGTTTCTGTCGAAAGTACTGGCTTGAAACTATATCCCAGTCTTTGTTTCATGCAAAAAGACCCAGTAAACACGGAGATACGATGATATAAAGTTAATACATTTCAAAAGTATGAAATATGGAAGCACATATTTGAATATCTTCGCCGTATTTGATCATTTTACAAAACGGAAAATACTGGAAACTGTAGATCCTGCTCAACAGGATGTATATGTGTATTTATGTCGAAAGTACTGGAATGAAACTATATGCCAGTCTTTGTTTCATGCAAAAATACCCAATAAACACGGACATACGATGATATAAAGTTAATACTAGGGCCGGGACTTTAACGCGTTAATTAAGATGAATTAATTACACAAAAATTAACGCGTTAAAAAAATTAACGCATTTTAATCGCACTTATTTTTGCACAGCGGAACGTTTCTCACTGGATGAGTTTCAGGCGTACCGATTATACTGGAGCACCAACTAACGTTCATGACTTCAGCATGGTACTTCAAACAACAACAAACCACGGTGAACAATAGTCAAACATGAACGAACAAGCTGATGAGACCGCTTTGGTCGGCCCCGTGGATGGGAAATGTTGTTTTAAAAAACGGACGGATGGAAGCGTTGATAAGAGCACGGTTGTATGCAAATTATTAATATTATTATTATTAATTTGCATATCACCGCAGCACATCAAGCCTAAAGTATCCCCTAAATGCAAAGCATGTAGCAGCTAGCGTGGACGTTAGCCCGACTCCGAGTGCAAGGAACCACACCCTGACCCAACCCACACTCAACTAGATGACTGGTTTCAGGGCCAGGATAAGTAAGTCCACGTCTGAGAAAATAACCAACTCCCTGGCTCACTGGATTGCACTCGACTGTAGACCACTTGGAGTAAAATCCATGTGAAAATTGCTTCTCACTGTTCTCAGGTCAAATATGTATATTTGATTAAAAATACGATTAATTTCGATTAATTAATTACAAAGCCTCTAATTAATTAGATTAATTTTTTTAATCGAGTCCCGGCTCTATTAATAATTAGGGCCGGGACTTTAACGCGTTAATTAAGATTAATTAATTACACAAAAATTAACGCGTTAAAAAAATTAACGCATTTTAATCGCACTTTAATCGCACTTATTTTTGCACAGCGGAACGTTTCTCACTGGATGAGTTTCAGGCGTACTGATTATACTGGAGCACCAAGTTCATGACTTCAGCATGGGACTTCAAACAACAACAAACCACGGTGATCAATAGTCAAACATGAACGAACAAGCTGATGAGACCGCTTTGGTCGGCCCCGTGGATGGGAAATGTTGTTTTAAAAAACGGACGGATGGAAGCGTCGACAAGAGCACGGTTGTGTGCAAATTATGCAAAAAAGAATTTGCATATCACCGCAGCACATCAAGCCTAAAGTATCACCTAAATGCAAAGCATGTAGCAGCTAGCGTGGACGTTAGCCCGACTCCGAGTGCAAGGAACCACACCCTGACCCAACCCACACTCAACCAGATGACTGGTTTCAGGGCCAGGATAAGTAAGTCCACGTCTGAGAAAATAACCAACTCCCTGTCTCACTGGATGGGCTCGACATTAAGGACTGCCCGATGGCCCGGGGCCATCTAGTATTTAGCTCGGGCAATGAAGCCTCACCTGCTGGTTGCCCGATCGGGCAATCTATTATGCCAGTATCATGCAGCTCGCGGATCTAGTAATGAGTGACCCGACAGTAACACTAAACATATCTATAACTAGTTTAGGTAGTTTGAGAGGTAATTAAAATAGCTACGTGTGATATTCTAACCTGAAGTGTGTGTTTTGTTCCACTCACCGCTGCATGTGCTTATGCAGAGCTGCGTGTCGAGTCTCGACTCGTCAGCAGCAGCTGATCTCTCTCTCCCGTCAGATTAGACTTCACTCGCGTTTATGTCCATATCGATCAGATCCAGCTAGTTCTAGCTAATGATAGGACTACCTGCTTATTAAAAGACAACTACACAATAAGTGTCGCTATGCAACTGGATGAGGCCACAAAGTATAGCGCAGCATTATGCATTTGTTTACATGCCCACCGGAAGCCCGAGGCATTACCAACAGATCAACGCACAATCAACCCATCCAGGACATCTCTTTCTCCACATTACGTGTTAGACATTAGAGTTGACTATTCTTGTCTGTCACATACTCTTCTTGTCTGTCACATAAGTGGCGCAACTGAAGCGGTATTGCTCTAAAGGGAAATTATTTTGACCGAAGATATTTAGATTTGCCGGCTAACGGGAACTCTGACGTGTGCTTCGCGGATGCGCTCGGCTCCTCTCGACTGCTGCTCGGGTCTGCTCGGTCAGATTCCGGATGAGGAGGCATTCGTTTGACCAATTTACAGTAGTTAACATTACAAACATTTTTAACAGGGGCCATAATAGTGTAAATAATGTTTGTTTTGGCAGTTATAACTGAATGTAATGTTTTCTACTTTTTTCCATCTGGGAAGGCATTTGCCTTCATCAGATGGAAAGTGTTTTGACCAACAACTTAAGTATTTCTTAAAGCTATGCAGGGCATGCAAGCGAGCAAACACAAACAAGAACAAACAAACAAGTGAAATGAAGAATACAATTGAAATTGTACAATATAATATTGTGGTGGTTCATCTTATAATTCAGTCTAGAGAATGCACCAGACAGCATCTAAGACCTGCAAAAATTAAAAAATGTCTAGGGGGACGGAGGCCCCCCAAACCCTTCGTGCCATTTCGTCCGCGTGCATTTTTCAGGGCAATCTCTATTGGGCTCAGGGCCATCTGTAAATTAGCTTAGATGGCCCTGTGCTTAAAAATGCGATTTTTAAAAATGCGATTAAAAATGCGATTCATTTCGATTAATTAATTACAAAGCCTCTAATTAATTAGATTAATTTTTTTAATCGAGTCCCGGCTCTAGTTAATACAGATATATTTCAGAAGTATGAATAATGGAAGCACATATTTTAATATCTTCGCCCAATTTTATCATTTTACGAAACGGAAAATACTGGAAACTGTAGATCCTGCTCAACAGGATGTATATGTGTATTTCTGTCGAAAGTACTGGCTTGAAACTATATGCCAGTCTTTGTTTCATGCAAAAATACCCAATAAACACGGACATACGATGATATAAAGTTAATACAGATATATTTCAGAAGTATGAATAATGGAAGCACATATTTTAATATCTTCGCCGGATTTTATCATTTTACGAAACGGAAAATACTGGAAACTGTAGATCCTGCTCAACAGGATGTATGTGTATTTCTGTCGAAAGTACTGGCTTGAAACTATATGCCAGTCTTTGTTTCATGCAAAAATACCCAATAAACACGGACATACGATGATATAAAGTTAATACAGATATATTTCAGAAGTATGAATAATGGAAGCACATATTTTAATATCTTCGCCGGATTTTATCCTTTTACGAAACGGAAAATACTGGAAACTGTAGATTCTGCTCAACAGGATGTATTTAACAGGGAGGGGGTGAGGTAATCAGTTAAACGGAGTGATACGAAACGAGACGAAAAGAGACGAAGAGGGACGGCGGGAACCGAAGACAGACGGCGGGAAATGGAGAGAGACGAAGATATACGAAGACAGGCGGCGGGAGACAAAGAGAGGCTGCGGGAGACTGCGATTGAAGTAAAGTGACAGACAAACATTGAGAATTTAGATATAGTTAGATAGATTTAGAGTTTTGAAGACTCAACTATGATGAAGAGAACTCTGAACGTGAGTCAAGCTTTAAGCTTGTTTTTTGACATGGAGGAGGAGGAATCTGTGATGTTGCCCTCTGTGTCGTAGTTGACAGAAACCGCTTTGAAGCGTGGCACAGATAAAGACAGAAAAAACAGTTTGTTGTACATAATGTGTATATATATATATATATTTGTATTATATTTATAATAACACTTTTGCCTTATCAGAATGAAATCCCATGCTACCTCAATCAAACTTTAACATTATCATAGTCACATCCCATGTATATATTTCCAGCTTTTAAATGGTTTCGTTGTGTATGTTTGTGTTATGAAAAATAAAATCATTTTCAAAATCTGTTTTTACGTTTTTTTTGTGATTTTGGGTCCAAAATGTTCATATAAGATCACTGCTCTAAACAAAGTCAAAAATCCTACATCCAAACGAAATAAATATAATTAATTATGATGAATACGTTAAGTCTTGTTCATTGTTTTTCACTTTTATTAAATGTTTGATATTTCCGGTGGAAATGGTGGACTATCGGACATTCAAAATGCAGCATATTTTCACTCTTACACACATATATTCTCATTTTACATACATACATTTTCACTCTTACACACGGATATTCTCCTTTTGCTCTCATGCGAAATCTACTAAAACAAAGTATGTCATGTATATTTAGTTTTCGTTGATGAGACGAGACGGACTAAGGTGTTAATGGTGGACTATCGGACATTCAAAATGCAGCATATTTCCCCCAAGTGTCTGTCAAAATGCATTTTACGTTTCTAACTTGCAATATCATTATTTCCGCTCTCTTCAGAAGAGCGATCTCCCTCTCTGTGTGCGGGGGATCACAGGAGGGGGGGGGGGAGAGCTGTGGAATGTGACACACATTCCGATGGCCAATTAGTTTTAAACAAAGGGTCCCCAACATACATAGGACACATGGGGGGTTGGGCATTTAAAAAGTGAAGACAATACATTCTGGAAATGTTCACATCAGGCACCTTCAAGTTAAACAATACTACTGTACAGTAAACAATTAACACAGTACATTATGTGGATTAAATCACATTTATTTCGTTAAAAATAAACGAAATGACTCGGTTTGCATTCATAAAGAATGCACACACATGTTTAATCGTTAATGTCAGATATGTACTAAGTAAATAGCCTACATTAGTTCCTGCTCAAGATTAGATTCAACTTTATTGTTATTGCACAGATTACAGGTAGGCCTACTGAGACAACGAAATGCAGTTTAGCTTCTAACCAGGTGCAACAAGCAGTAAAGTGAAAAGTAATGTTCACAATCTACAGAATAAAATATATAATGAATTGAATGATGAATAAACAGTGAGGGGTATGAATACACTAGATATCAGCCTGTGAGCAGTATGAACAGTGTGTTAATCGTTAATGTCAGATATGTACTAAGTAAATAGCCTATATTAATTTCATGATGGATTAAACCACATTTATTTCGTTAAAAATAAACAAAATGATTAAATGTAGGGTGAATTGCCCTAATGTGGAACATTTTTGCATTTCAGACTTCGGGAATATATTGCAACATGAAGCCGATACAATAAATCAAAATCCAGTAACATTCTGAAATCCCCAGGATGTGTCCTAATCAAACCAAAAGAGAACATGCAGATATTAAACTCATAAAAGAAATGGTAGACATATTAGTACTCTTAGTGCCAAGTTGTCTCAGACAATCTGTTTTCCTAATGTGGGACAGTTCTGTGCAAAGTGTGGGACACTGAAAAGTCTATATTAAAAAGCCTCAGTCACCTTCATTCATGTAATAAAAAAATCTCAGGCCAGTAACACTCAAAGCTACAGTAAATGTGCAATACCATGCTATGTTACTATTTATAATGTTATTGTTGTTACAACAGAAGATGTTTTTATTTAAATTGAAGTTAAATGCATCAATCTGGTGCACTGAGGGCAAAATTAGTAGATTTGTGGATACAGCTCTCAACACTCATATGAAACAGAACTGTTCTTACAATGTGTGTTGGAAGGTATTAAATTACTATGCATATTTAATTGTGTAAACACACAGCTGATCACCTGAGAGCTGCCGTTTCATTCAGAGCGTTTAAAAAAAACGACGGTCTGATTTCAACAACTCAATGTGTGATTATTATAGCAGTAATATTAGACACTAATAATACAGTAAACTATGAACACTGTCCATATTATTGTTTGCCCGTGGGATTAGGGTGATCGGTAGTGAGAGCCGCTGCATTTTCCTCCGTCGGATGTGATATAAAAACAAAGCGATTATTGTTGTTGTTGTAAACTCACGTGGATTAAATTTAGTGCATTCATTTCAACTCGCGAACATATGATACATTAAATGAATGCGAGGATGACGATCGAACATCGTTTGTTTGACCCTGGATGCATTTTCTGATCTAAAAACATAGCGATGGTTTTGTACTTACGCCAACGTGAATTAAACATTATTTTGTTAAATAAAAACATGGTGATGTTTAGTAAATGATTACATGTCTCTTACTTAAGCACAGAATATGATCCTATCCGTGACATATATGGATCTTAACAAATATCCGCTATATCAGATACCTGTAGATCAGCTGTTTATTTCACATGAGTTTCAGTGTGGCAGCTTTTCACGGCTCCCCCTGGTGGATCCATGATCCATTGCAGCTGGTTTCATTATAATTAAATGTATTTATCAAGGGGGCGTTTCAAGTCCTGCGGGGGGGTTTTCCTTATCAGCAGGGGCCCACCCCGTGCCGATCACGGACCCACACGGGTAGGCCTCTGAAACGAAGCGCTACATCTGTATATTGTATTACATTTGTATAATGTAAGCTTCGTTGATACTTTGCCTGCGGGAATACGAAAGAAATAGTTAGATATACTGAATATTATTTGATCTATTCCACCACTAGCTTAATCCCAAATAATGTAGAGGTGTGTTGTCGGTGCCTTAAATAACCCGTTATTTTATAGTGCGATGTATTTTTATGTTCATATAATAGTGATTTCAATGCCACCCCAAAATGATCACTGGTTCCATCCTGGCCACCCCACTGAACATATCCTGGCTCCGCCACTGCTCTCAGACGCTCTTCCGTTTTGGACGGTAGATATACGGATTCAAAACATACACTGACCCTGATATTTCCGTTTTTTGGCTTTTGGTTTAAACGAAAAATCAAACTGACAAAAAGTACACGACCTTAAACACATGTAGTGGAGTAAAAGTACACCATTTACCTCTGAATTGTAGTGGAGGAGAAGTACACCGTAGAACAATATGGAAACACTCAAGTGAAGTACAAGTAGGCCTATCTCAAAATTCTACTTAAGTACAGTACTTGAGTAAATGTTCTTAGTTACTTCCCACCTCTGTGTATACAGTATATGCTGTATGACTTATGTACCACTGCTCACAGAAGTGTCGTTACTAATTACAACATGCCCATTCTTACAAGACTCGTTTAACAACTTATTTAAATTACTGTTGTCAATCGGATGTATAACACATGGATGTTATTAATCGCACATTTTTGATCTGTTCTAAATGTACCTTAGAGGAATATTTTTCAAGTTTTCAATACTCTTATCAACATATGAGTGGACAAATATGCTTTATGCTAATGTTTTTTATCATTTGAACAATGACAAATATTCTCATGAATATTAAACACAACAACCTGGAACCTCTCTCATTCAATACAAATGGGGGGTGTGTGTGGGTGTGTGTTGGATCGTTGGAGCTATGTGCAACTCAAGGCATATGCTCGAACGGGAGCTGCCTGGATGCTGCAATCATGTTGCTGCAATCATGAGTGTGCTGACTTTTCGTCCCACTGTCTGGCTACCTGCATAAAGTCAAGTGCTCAGCGCAGTTGTGTGGATAGAGCTCTCCTCTGTTTTCATTTAAACAGCTCCTTATATCCGTTAGCGCAGCTAGCTAGCACCCGATGCCAGAGATGTTCACAAGTCTTTTTTTGCAAGTCCAAGTCAAGTCTCAAGTCTTTGTGGGGTGAGACTTGATCAAGTCTCAAGTCTTTGGTCACGAGTCCAAGTCAAGTCTCAAGTCTCTAAAAAAATAAAAGTCTCATGGCTCTTCTGGTTGTAATAAGCCTTCTATTGTCTGCTGCTATCCAGTCTGTTAAGAATACTGCACAGCTATATCTAAGAAATTCAAAGTATACCCTGGGTCTCTAATGACATCTTTTAAGTCTACTATTAATAAACATATTCCTCTATCCTCTCACTCAAAGCCAGTGTCATGGTAACCTGATAAACCTGTAACATTAACGTTACGTGGTCAACAATAAACCTGTAACCTGCCTATAAACCCACAGATGTATTTATGTATGTAACTATGTATTTTCTACGTTTAACGTTAGCCAGTAGATGGTGGCAGCGGAACGTAATGATTAACGTTACCGACCTTTTTTATGTCATGTCAAGAGTTGGATGTCAACGCCACTCAACTCAAACAAGTGTGACAAGCAAACATTCACTCATCTTTTCAAATATTCAGTTACAAAGCTAGTAACAAGCTAAGTTAACATTACATAGCTGATGCTGAGCTAAACATGTTTGCTAACCGTCCATGCGTTAATGTGACTGACCTCTCCGGGTGAGTTTTCAAGTGCCTGATGAAATCCGACGTTGTTGCGCCAGCATCCTTGATTTTGATATTGCAGACTTTGCAGTGTGCGCTCCTTTTATTGGTGCCGCCGGCGTTTTGTTCGAAGTGTTTGTAGTTGAACCTAATTACAAGCGGTACAGCCGCAGGTGTGCCGCCGGTCGCCATGGTGTTACTACGAGGTAGTAACAGAGGCGCGCACGTCTGCGTAATGAGCCCGGCTAAAATAACTGGATGGCCTACCTGCCTGTCAGCCTTCCATCTGGGCACAAACTTATCTCGTGCCCTCATTGGTCATGTGCGCGTTCGTGTGTGTTGGAGGAGGCGGGCTCTATAAGGAAGTAGCAGCCTCTAGCAGATTATCTCCGGTTGTGTATTTTCAAAGTCTAGCGATCTCGAGCCGGTTTCTCTCAAATGTACCTACCCCACCTTTAATACGCCAAAAATAGAAAACACAATGATTGTTCACGAGTCCCAACACACGAGTCCAAGTCGAGTCTGAAGTATTTTGGTCACGAGTCCAAGTCAAGTCTCAAGTCTCTGTGTGTGCGACTTAAGTGCGACTCGAGTCCGAGTCGCAGACTCGAGTCCCCATCTCTGCCCGATGCTAACAACAACAATGCACGTAAGGTCTCTCCCTCGCTCGCTCGGGCCACACATACACACACCCTCCCGGTCATCCCGATGGCCAGTCGGTGCTTGCCGGTGAGCCTGGAAGTGTGGTCTGCCACAAGCAGGCGGCAGGAGCGGGGCTGTCAGCAGCATCAGTTTGTAGATGGTATTTTAAACTCGATACGCTCTGAAACTACGGGCGGCCGAGGGAAAAAAAATCCACATGCATTAATCGCGTTAAAATAATTAGTGGCGTTAATTTTTTTTGCGTTAACGCGTTATTAACTTGACAGCCCTAGTCATAACGGTTCCGTGCCAGCTGATCTGTGTGCACCAAAGTACTAATTTCCTTATTCTTTTCCTCGCGTATCTGTCTCTCTCTCCACAAACTCTCACATGAAATATGTTCTTTTGATGCGGCATGCCTTAGCAGTCCTTTATCAGTCTGTAATGCGTGTTTCCAGTCGAAAAAATCTTTGACAGTAAAAGCCGCATCAGATGAAGATGTATTTACTTTAAACTGCAGGAGAAACAAAAGGCTGCGTCTGCTTTTAACGAATATTCAAGCGATGGTCTGTTGTTGTACCATGCAGTGGCAAAAGTGCACTTCTTTCCTGAACACAATCTCCCTGGATAACGATCCAGTTTCACCTGGTTGGGTTTATTAACCCCAAGATCATCTGGGGCATGGTCTTTGAGTGGTTGCTGGCCCAATAGTACTTGTTGATGTGCTGCAAGGTAGCGTCTGTAGTGGAGGCACCAGCACGGAGGAGGATGCTGGCGGGTGTGGTACATGGTGTGGCAACTGTCACGGTTTTAAGTTTGTGTGTCTGGTAGTGGGTGTTTTTCTGTTCTCCTTGTCATGTTTTTCTCCCTTTGTATTGTCTGGTCTTTCTCCCCGTGTTTTCCTGTCTGTCGTTAGTTTCCCTGGTGTGTCTAATTTCCTGATTGTTTTCACCTGTCATCCCTTCTGTGTCTCCTGTGCTCATCAGCGTCAGCCCCACCCCTGATTGTTACCACCTGTGTTTAAATTCCCCTGTCTCCCAGTGTTCAGTGTCAGTTCGTTTTCGTCTCTTGTCATGTTCAGGTCTATGTGCTATTGTCTCTTGCTATGGTCATGTCTATGCTCCTTGTGCTTTTGAAAAGTTTGATTCCTCACTACGTGAGCGATTTAATTTTTTGTTCTCTATTTTGTCATCTCGGCTAGAGATTTGATAGTTACCTTTTTTGTTGTTTAATGCTGCTTTGGAAAATAAAGTATCTTACAAATACTTTACCTCTGTCTCCCGGGTCTTGCAATTGGGTCCTGTGAGAGAGATTTTCTTTTCAGCAATGTAGATGGAAGGAATGGAGGCTGGAGTCCGCTTTATATCAAACACTGAGTTTAATGAGAGCCAACGGCCGTGAGTGAGCTCAGAGCGTTTACACAACATGCCATGAGAAAACCCTCCAACTCACTAAAGCATTACACAGAAAACACAGACGATCTACCGGAGAATCCGGGAGGGGCCTCTATTTCGCGCGTCTTCTGATCGATAATTACAAACACATGGATCAAGAGACAAAGACAGTCTGTTAAAGTCCTCTGGCAGTTAGTCACAGTCCCCCAACAGGAAAGCGGAACCTTTAACCCTTTAACCTTTAAACTCTTAAACCCCTGCTCTAAGTTATAGCAGACCTATGTGAAACACAAAATGCTTTTTGGTACAAACACATAAACAAAAATATTTCCTTCACAGATCCACGCTTTTATCAATTCATTGATAACCAATTAACATTAGTCTAAGAATATTTTCAGTCACTACTTGAATCAAATAAAACGTCCTCAGAGTTGGGTGGATTCCTCATTACATTAATTACATCAAAAACAGAATAAGATTGGAACAGCCAATCACAATGGTTGATACAGACAACCATAATAGAAAAATCATCTTTCTTCAGTGTTTGATTTCTTTTGTCAAAAAGCACAATAATAACACATGTGCAATACAAAAATATAATAGTAAAATATATGTTTCAAAAACAAGATCTTTTATCATTTATCCCTCAGTTAATCTCATTCATCAAACACAAATTCAAATTCAGCTTACATCTTTAAAGATTTACTTTAAGGTAATTACTTATTAAAACACAATTAGAATGTAGGATTATAAGAAATCCAATTGAGGTATAAAATCAGAATCAATAGGGATTCAGTTAAAAATTCACAGTTAAGGTATACATTCACAGTGATGAATCGATCAATCTGTAATCTGTAAAGCTACAGTGTCCTCCATTTTTAGCATTACTTTACGTTTACTTCAATACACTTATTCAAGAGTAAGGCACTTTACTACATACATTTTATTCAAATACATTTGTTCAAAAATCTGAAAAGGAGAAGTCAGACATTTTATTGAAAACAACCTGAGAAAGGAAAAGTCAAAACATTTATTCTTAACAACCTGAGAAAGGAAAAGTCAAAACATTTATTCTTTATTCTGAGTGTCAACTTTAATCAATTTATCAATCGCTGAAAGGAGGTACCCAAGGTACCGGAACTGCCATGGAGACCCATGGGTCTGGAAGCTCGGCGTCGTACATCAACATTGTGTCATCTACAGTAGAGTACCCCACTAGCCTCTGTGGGGCCTGGAGGGTAGTCTTGGCGACCCTGCGTATGGCTAATTTAATTACAGTGATCAAACAGGTCACTAGGATTAGCACAACCAAGATAAACACTGCAACAGTAACAACAAATTTAACCAACCCCGCTCCCCAGGACCCAAGAGTTCCGCTTAAATCCCCAAGTGTAAACCCATGAGTTTCATGCAATGCTTTTATCCCCTTAGCTGTGTCCTGGACCATATCCGTAACTTCAGGTGTGGCGTCAGAGACAAAGGAACAGCACTCTGCACCAATTACTTTACATGCGCCCCCCTGGGCAGCTAAGAGGAGGTCCAGCGCCATGCGATTCTGTAGTGCTACTGTCCTAACTTCCTGCAGTTCTTTATGTTCCGCTAACATCGCGATACTTGATACATTTAGATGATGCTCCACTACTTTGGACAATGCCATGATTTCCTGCTGACTAACATAAATGCCGTACCAAGGCAAAAATAGGCTCGCTACCTGTTGTCCTTTTGTAATGGACCTGCTGTTCCTGTGTAGAGAGGGAAGTATCGCTGCAATCTCATTTGCCTCTACTTTACGGATTAAAGGAATTAGGTAGGCTAGATAACAGGTGCCATAAAAAACGTCATATGGTACGCAGCCATAAGCCCGGTCGCCACAAACTAAGTAAACTCTCTGTGGGAGGGGAATTCTAGCTAATGTTACCCTCACTATGGTATTACAGTCGCTGTGTCCCACATCCGGAGAGGTGTGAGATCCTGCTTCATTCTGGAAACAGATGGACACATTCTTCCATTCGTGTACTGAAATTGGCGGGACATATACTGAACAGTCACGTGTAGGGGCATTGCCCAAGGGTATTGGTTTCGTGCAATCATGTATTTTAACCTCAACGGAGTTCACTGTTCTGGAGCCAAACCAGGGCACAACTGTTACCAAAGCTTCAACCAGCAAAGATGCCAGGTGTGGTTGTTTTGTGCATGTTGGACTTGTGGAATTAACCGAACAATTAGTTTGTACCAGAGCTAACTGGAATCTGTATTCAAAAGCTAGGTTAATGTATTTCTTCACATATATTAGTTTTAAAAACATCAATCGTTTGAAACCGTCAGGCAGATAATTTGTATTTACTGTCTCAACAATGAGAGAGACCAGACCCTTGTACTGTAACGGTTTATCAGAGTCTGTTGGGTATGACGGAGTATAGCAGTCCTCAGCCTCATCGCTAATCCTAGAGTAAATTTCGTTCCAGTTGATTAATTTATAGTCTGCTCTTGCAAACGGGATTGGGCTAAACATGGGAGAATGCATGGATTCTGGCATATTTTGGCATAGCCAACAGTTGCTAATATTACGTTCATGGGCGTAGTCTAACATTAAGTTTACTGCAGAATTAGTTTTAGTTTGTTTAAAAGGAGCGATTAAGGCCTTTTTTGAAGAATCTACCTCACCTCCTGAGTGTTTACTTGGAGTGGATGGAACATTTGTTTTTTTCTCTGGTTCAGACAGGTCGCACACAGCAGCACCTGGGTCGGAAACCTGGTAAGCTGGTTCCCTATCTCTACATGTTACTTCATCCCTTATCATTGCCTTATACTGCTCTCTAGTGCAACACCACAGTTCTGGGGGCATGTTTTCAATGATGTCGAGTGCCACTCTCACCCCTCCCGACGCCACTCCGTCCGTACGGTACTGGTCCATTGGATATAAGTCCCATGTTGACCCATCTGAGGGCACATAATATACAATAATACAGTTAGATGAATCACATATTGAAGCTGGACAGTTAAAAGAAACAGTCTCTGATTTGTGATCAGGGAGGGAGACAATCCTCCTGATTCTTCCTCCTTTTCTTTTTCGTTGTGTCTCTCGCACCATACTGAGTGTCTGTGTGGTGATTGGATACAACCTGTCCTTGTCGCTAGGCACTGATTTGCCCGTTGGTGTCGTTTTGCCCTCAGGGTCTGGGCCCTGAGTGGTCAAGTCGTCTGCGCTCGTAGATAAGAGCACCTTATTTTCTTCCTCAGATGGGCGAGGTCCCTCGCCACCTGTCGTTGGGATTTCCACAGCTCCATCTAGCAGGGTGACCTTGGCCAGGTACAGAGAACCCAGCATGACGATGATGATGACTGCCTTCACACGCCAGCATCCGGTAGAGGGGAGAGACGACATCTTGTAGCGTGAATCCACTCCGGTCTCCCTTGTACCCTCAGCGCTGTTCTGGTCACTATTAACACCTGGAAAGGACCTTTCCACCTGGGAGACAGAGCATCTTTTTCAAGAGATTTGATTAGTACATTATCACCAATCTGAAATGGGTGGGTGGGCTCCTCTCCCGGCTGGGGAAGCCTGTCAGCCACCTGCCTGTGAAACTTTCTCAACATGTCAGTTAGATATTTGACATAGTTAGTCATGTAATCCTCTGTCCACAAAAGAGTGAGTTTGTGGGGTGTTACTGGGGGGCTAGATCCTGCGAACATTACCCTTCCCATCAATACCTCGTGTGGGCTAAGCCCTGTCGTTGCATTTGGTGAACTTCTGATGGAGCACAGAACTAGCGGCAGTGCGTCTACCCATTTTAGTCCTGTGGTCAACATTGTTTTAGTGAGTTTCTCCTTTATAGTCAAGTTCATTCTCTCAACCTGGCCTGAGCTCTGTGGGTGATAGGGAACATGCAATTGCCATTTGAACCCTAACACTGTAGCTAGACTCTGGGTTATCTTAGAAACGAATGCTGGACCTCTGTCACTGTTAATCCCTGTGGGCACACCAAATCTAGGAATAACATCTTTGAGAAGACACTTTACAACTGTTCTAGCGTCTTCTTTTCTGGTAGGGTAGGCCTCTACCCATTTGGAGAACTGGCACACTATTACCAAAAGATATTTGAATCCTTGGCATGGTGGCATATGTGAAAAGTCAATTTGCATATTTACAAAGGGCCCCGAGGGGGGCGGTAAGTGTTCATGCTGAATTTGACCACTTCTTCTTCTTGTCTGCTGGCATATCATACATCTGTCTACAAGGGTCTGTGTAGCTAGTGTGATGCCTGGAGCAAACCATTGGGACTTTATAATCCCATTCATCCCTCCTTTTCCTACATGTGATTTGCCATGTGCAACATGTGCCAAAACATGGAGGAACGAACGTGGACAGACCATCCGTCCGTCTGGGTGGAGCCACAAGCTGGACTCAGCGTCAAGTGTACAACCTCGTCTTAGCCATAAATCTTTCTCCCTAACATCAGCGCGGGCTTGCATGTCCGCGACATCATTAAAGGAAGGCAAACAAATGGGTTCTGCGGGTTGTGTCAAGGGGCATTGGAGCACCATAGAAGAGGAGGAAACTGCTGCTTGTTTAGCCGCGGTGTCGGCTAACGCATTTCCACGCGAAATAGGATCATCAGAATTTGTGTGAGCAGCGCACTTAACCACTGCTAGCTGTGTAGGGAGCATGATAGCGTCTAATAGCTGAGCTACTAACGCATGATGTTGAATAGGCTTACCGGCCGATGTTAAGAAACCGCGCATTTTCCACAAGACACCAAAATCATGGCACACACCAAATGCATACCTGGAGTCTGTGAAAATGGTTGCAACTCTATCTTTAGCCAAAATACACGCCCTCAGCAGAGCATACAACTCTGCAGCCTGAGCCGACGTGCCATTTGGCAAGGCCCGGCTTTCTAAAACTTCCCAGTCATTCACAACAGCATAGCCTGCTAAGTGTACTGTGTCAGACGGCCTGCTTGCAGACCCGTCGGTGTATAGAATCATATCTGAATTAGGGATAGGAGTTTGCAACATATCAGTTCTGGGGGAAGAAGATATGTCAATCGTTGTGACACAGTCATGTGTGATTTCAAAATCTGGAATCGGTACCAGCGTAGCTGGGTTTAGAGGGGGAGAGCGTTTAAGTGTGATGTGTGGGCTTGAAAGAATTATTGCTTCATAACCAGAGCGCCTTGCTGCTGTCATATGCTGAGTAGCAGAGGTGTTCAGAATATGTAAAACTGCATGTGGAGCATGTACTACACAGTCACTGGCCAGTACAATGGGAGAGGATTGCTTGATAACAATTGCAACTGCGGCCACTGCTCGCAGACATGACGGCATACCGAGTACCACAGGGGAGAGTCGAGATGAGTAGTATGCAACAGGCCGGAAATTAGAGCCATGCTTCTGCACCAAGATGCCCGTTGCGAAGCCCCCCTTCTCATGGACATGCAGGTGAAACGGCTGATGGTAATCAGGGAGCCCCAGGGCCGGAGCTGATGTCAGGGCTCGCTTTAAGTCCTGAAAGGCTGTGTGCATGTCCTCAGACCATTGAACAATGTTAGGAGCAGCCTGCAGAGTGGCAGCACGCAAGACCGAGTCCATTGCAGCGTACTCGCATATCCAGTGTCTGCAATAGTTAGCCATGCCCAAAAAAGACAGCATGTCTTTCTTTGTGCGGGGTGGTGCCACTTTGTTCAAAAGGCAAATCCTTGCTGGCGAGAGGAGTCGGTGTCCATCCCTCAGAATGTGACCCAGGTATGTGACCTCAGTCTGGCAGTACTGCAACTTAGCCAGGGATGCTCTGTGTCCGCATTCAGAAAGTCTTTTCATGAGCAGAATGGAGTCGATGCGACATGCGTCCATGTTGGGAGAAGCCAGCAAGAGATCATCGGCATACTGAAGCAAGGTACTACCTCCTGTAAGGACCAAAGTGTCCAGATCTCTCTTAACCGCTGCTGCGTACACCGTAGGCGACTCGACGTACCCCTGTGGGAGGCGCGTGTATGTGATTTGTTTACCTTTAAAAGTAAATGCAAACAGATACTGGCTGTCTGGATGCAGAGGAACAGAGAAAAATGCTGAACACAAATCAATTACTGTGTAAAATTTTGAATCTGACGGCAAGGATGCAAGAATTGAATTAGTGTCAGGCACTATGGGAGCTGTCGGAATGACAATAGCGTTAATAGCTTGCAAATCTTGGACAAAACGCCACTCATCAGGGCGATTGTGCTTGGGAATTGGCAATATGGGAGTATTACAAGGACTACTTGTATATCTTAATACACCTTGATCGAGCAGAGACTGGATGACTCCTTCAATCCCCAAAATGGCTCTATGGGGTAAATTGTACTGTCTGATAGCTGGCAATCTGGCATTGGCTTTAAGTGTGACTCTGTGTGGAGGGGCTGAGCAAACAAACCCCACATGATTTTTGTGTTTAGCCCATAATGTGGCCGGAACCTCAGAAAAATCTGAAGGTGGTCCGTATTGTGTGGATCCGGGTGGCTGTAGATGAAGGAATGTGCTTTGAGGGAGAGAAGGTTGCTCAGAGAGACGCAGCATGTAATGCTCCTCCCCTAGGTTAATCAGATCGTGTGTGTGAGAAGCCTTTGTAGCTCTCAGCAGAGCATGGCAGTGAGCTGCCATGACCCCCACTCCTTCAGGGTCACTTCCTGAAGTGACCCCTATTGCGAGGTGAGGAATCGTGTCTGCAGCATAAAGAGCCTCTTGTTTGGTTGTGAGCCTTAGGGGCAATGCGCAACCCTGGGGTCCAATAAACATAAAGTTTTCACATTCCAACTGATCTGAGCTGTTGCAAAAACCTCTTACTGATAGTTTATAGTCGTCTGATGGGTTAAAAGCAGCTGTGCAGTGACAATTCAATACAGGCCTCATAAGGGACATTAAAGAGGCACACGCAGGGGAAATGCTAGCAATTTTCTGAATTCCTGTTGTTGAAAAAACAGAAATCATGTTGAAATCTGGAAATGACCAACAATAAAGGTTGTCCTGAGATGATTGAATGAATTGGACAGCTTGATAGACTTTGCTGTCAGGAATAGTCAAAAACAATCCATCTGGAGTGCAATGTATTGTTGCTTGTAATTTACAAAGCAAATCTCTGCCCATTAGATTAATAGGACTTCCATCTGAAATAATGAAAGAGTGTTGGACATGTGATCCTTCAATTGAAATATCAGTTTTCTCTGAAACGGGCTCGGACATAGGGATGCCAGAAACTCCCATTGTTGTAACAAAATTATTGGTTGGTTCACACACTTTTTCTTTCGTACGCACAGCTGATAATGTTGCTCCACTGTCAATCAAAATGTCTACCGCTTTACCACTGAAATCAACGGGCATAATCGGATCTTCACGCGGGCTATTGGAAAGGCGAATTGTTGCTGCTTGAATGGGGAAATGCTGTGAATTTGACCCTATTTCTTCTTCTTGGCACCTCTATCGTCTATTAAATTGACTTTGCTGACCGTTTTGCCCCTGTTGAGCCTGCCTGACATCTTGACTGGTCAGGGGAGGGGGGGGCAGTAATGCAGGGTGTTGGCGAGGGGGCTGGGGAAGAGCAGGCAAAGGTTGTGCGTCCTGCTGTGGTTGCCAGCGCCGTCTGCATTGTCCTGCCCAGTGATCTGTTGCGCCACAGACGTGACACGGCATCACCTTTCTGGGATTTCTATTCTGCTGCTGTCTCTGATTTTGATACTGCTGTGTGCGATGTTGTCCCTGAAACTGCTGCGAGTTATCCGCACTCTGATAAGCCTGTGTATTTGGAGGCAACTTTTGCGCAATTCTGGGGGTCAGAAATATCTGATTTTTGTACAACGCGCGTATTACTGCGAGGGTTGATTTCCATGTTTTAATTTGCCAATCCGGGGTAGCCATCATATACGCCTGAGCTGTTTCAGGGATTAAATTATGCAACAAAGTCTGTATGGCGAACAAATCATTGCCCTCTCTTTTAATGCCCGCATTATGATCCCAGGCTGTCATAAAGCGCTGGAGAAAGTCTGGGACTATTTCTGTTGGGTTCTGTACGCAAGCCGTCACCAGTGAAAAATCTGTGTGCGTTTTGGCGCATGCTTTGATTGCAATAGCGGCCATCGTTTCGATCCACATATCCCGTGTTTGTGTCTCAGGCCAGTCACCCGCAGGCGTACAGGCAGGGAATTTGAATTCCTCTTTACACGTCGACCAATCTGCTTTATATGTTAGGATTATCAGCTGTTTAACATCATGAACCAAACAGTTATAAACTGAGCAGACATTGGTCAACCACGACAGATACTCATCTGGGCTTTTAGTCGGACTTGGAGCGTGATTTGTGACATCCATCACCTCAGCGGGTGTCCAAGGCTTATAAACTGGAACATCTCCTATCAGTATTTTCGGTGCTGTCATAGCTCCAGTAGAATTATTATCCTGAGATGTTTGCAGTCTTGTGATAATTCTATGAGGAACATAGTTCTTAAAACTGGTGCCGTACGGCGTGTTTGGAGCGTGTAACATTTTCGTTGCGGAGCCAGAGGCCGGCGTGTGTAATGGGCTGCTCTCTGGCGTTTCCTCTTCACTGTCCGCTGCACTGTGTTCCTGCTGCTCCCTTTCTCTATACTGTCCTTCCTGATATGTCAAACGATTTTTATTCATGATAGCTGCAGCTGACATTAATAAATCGTCCTCGGAGTTTCTTGCCCCGGAATTTGAGAGTCCTATCGCGGGAATCATTTGTGTGCAGAGAGACACAGCCTGCTTCCCCTCCAGCAGCCCCGTGTCCGTTAAAATGGAAATTAATTGAGCTGTACTGGGAGATTTGCCTTGTCTTTTCAGCCAATCGTACATGACTGATTTCGCAATGGCTGTGACGTCTTTTCCGTGTCTTTGTTTAATTCTGGACATGTTTTCTGATTTAACATCAAAAGCAGCCTCTAGGCTAAGCAAATGACAAGTAGCTGCGCATTTAGAAACTCGTTCAATCAAAGCTTTGAGTTCAATGGAGCCTCGCTCGATGCCAACTGACTTTTCATTTTTCCGCTCATCATAACCTCTTTTTTCTGCAATAGTCATCCAAGCTTTAACGCAGTCCTTCATGTACGTTGCATCCCAGGAGCAATTCGCCTCCTGTTCAATTAATTTGAACGCTTGCCACAGTACCATCATGTCAAAAGTGCCCGTTAACGGCCAATCAAACAGAATCTGTCCTTTTTGACTATTCTGTTGCGAGTGCTCACAAAGTAACGATGTGAACGGCATAACTTTAGTCCAATCCAAGCTTCTTCCGACAATTCCTGACGGCATATTAGGGGAAAACATGTGCGTGTAGTGGCTGTCTGTAATAGGATTCTTTGTAAGTGTCTTGGTGCGTGAAATATTGTCCCGCTTACCAACGGACCCGTTTGCGGAGACAGTATTACCCATGTTTAACGGTTAGTACAATAAAACAAACACTGCAATTAGACAAACAAACATAAAAACTCTCAACAACTCAGCCCGACAAAAACTCTTCCAGCCTATTTTAATCCGAATTAGGGAGACTTTCAGAGGGGCCACTAATTATGAGCCCTCTATCCTCATAATTCTCGTGTATCTGCAAGCACAGCCAAATTCAGCAATTCATACAACATTCTCAAACCACACATTGGGCACTTTCTTTAGTTCAAAAGCGTAAATAATTGCGGATAATGCTGTATGCTCCTTTTTTCTGCATGCAGCTCTCCCCAGGGGGCGGAGAATCGGCACCTCAGCAGAAATGCTATTTATCCTCTGAAAGCTCCTAAATTCGGCGATTTGTTTAAATACAAATCTTGCGACATTGCTCTAATTCAGAAAATCCACTTTGCTGGTGCATCTCTCAAAAGTTTCTCTGAATATTTGTTGTGTGTAATTGCCTGGTGAGTTAATTCCAAGAAGCACACACAGAGGAGATCGATGAAATTCGATATTCCTAGGTTATCATTAGCCCCAAATATTCTCATAGTTTTCACATAAGCCGCGTTTGCTCGTAGACACCTGTCCCAGCAACAAACACGGGGAAATCGGCCAGGACAATATCCCCTTGACACCGATTCCCGAGGTTATAGATTAGCCTCCAGATGTAAATGAGTAGAGAAACCCAAAAAAATGCAGCAGCTCAGTTCTCTCAGGTAATTTTAATACACCGTTGATCTCAAACGCTGGCGAGTCAATCTCAAAGTAGAAATGTACTCACCAATGTCTGAAAGATCTGAAGGTGCCTGTCCGTGACGCCAATCTGTGAGAGAGATTTTCTTTTCAGCAATGTAGATGGAAGGAATGGAGGCTGGAGTCCGCTTTATATCAAACACTGAGTTTAATGAGAGCCAACGGCCGTGAGTGAGCTCAGAGCGTTTACACAACATGCCATGAGAAAACCCTCCAACTCACTAAAGCATTACACAGAAAACACAGACGATCTACCGGAGAATCCGGGAGGGGCCTCTATTTCGCGCGTCTTCTGATCGATAATTACAAACACATGGATCAAGAGACAAAGACAGTCTGTTAAAGTCCTCTGGCAGTTAGTCACAGTCCCCCAACAGGAAAGCGGAACCTTTAACCCTTTAACCTTTAAACTCTTAAACCCCTGCTCTAAGTTATAGCAGACCTATGTGAAACACAAAATGCTTTTTGGTACAAACACATAAACAAAAATATTTCCTTCACAGGTCCTACATCCTAAGTGTCTGAGTTCGTAACAGCAACGCAGGTGCTGATGGTAGGGGCACAAGGAACTGTGCCTCGGAGGACAGCGTTGGTGGCGGCCGCCTTGATGAGTCAAGGATTGGGCTCGCAACTCAGCCCCGGGGTTCGCCAAGGTCAAGCTTGTGACATTAAGGCATGCTGCTGCAACGAACTGACCATTATGGACCCAGCAGACCTTTTGATGCTACAGGCAGAACGTCTTGAGTACTCTCTGGAGTCCCTTTTTTATACATGGAATGACGCCTCATCTAGGCGGGGTAGAGAGGCTGCGTTGAAGGAGGCATGTCAGGAGGTTGCTCGCAAGCCCTGGCTCTGGAGCTTGTTGCCCGAGAGGCTCAATGATTTTACAAGTAGCCCAGAGTGCCAGCCTCAAGCCTCAAACCCCTTCTTGGGATCCCGCCTTGCCTTAGGATGTCCACGGAGCCTCCAAAAGGTATCTAGGAGACGCAAGGCCAGGATTCCAGCCGTGGCCTCAGCAGCCATGGTTCCGGCTCCAGAACCGGTCCACAAGGCCATGGATCCGTGCACAATTACCGGCCCACGCAGCTTTGCTTCCTTGCTCCATTACCTGGCTTACACAGCCAGGGTCCAGGCTTCTTCTCCGCGCCCAACAGCCATGGTTCCGGCTCCAGTGCCGGCCCCAGCAGCCATGGTCCTTGCTCCAGAACCGGCCCCAGCAGCCATGGTTCCGTGCTCCAGTGCCGGCCCACACAGCCATGGTACAGTACTCCAGTACCATCCCACACAGCCATGGTTCCGTGTTCCGGTTCCTTGCCCAGCAGCCATGGTTCTGGCTCCAGTGCCGGCCCCAGCAGCCATGGTCCCTGCTCCAGAACCGGACCTTACAGCCATGTTTCCGGCACCAAAACCGGCCCACACGGCCATGATTCCGGCTCAAGTACCGGGCCCAGCAGCCATGGTCCAGACTCCGGCTCCTCGTCACCTGTTGACTCTTCGGACGACGCCAGCTCCCCGTGTCCTGTCAGCGTACCGGCCGACTCCAGCACCTCGTCTCCGGTCAACGTATCGGCCGACTCCAGCACCTCGTCTCCTGTTGCCTCTCCAGCCAACGCCAGCTCCCCGTGTCCTGTCGTCGTACCGACCGTCTCAAGTCACCTCTCGAGTCCCCTCTCAAGTCTCTTCTCCAGTCCCCTCTCGAGTCTCCTCTCAAGTCACCTCTCGAGTTCCCTCTCAAGTCACCTCTCAAGTTCCCTCTCAAGTCCCCTCTTGAGTCACCTCTCGAGTTCCCTCTCCAGTCACCTCTCGAGTTCCCTCTCAAGTCACCTCTCGAGTTCCTTCTCGAGTCTCCTCTCCAGTTCCCTCTCCAGCCACCTCTCGGTTTCCCCCTCGAGTCCCCACTCAAGTTCCCTCTCGAGTCACCTCTAAAGTCCCCTCTCAAGTCACCTCTCGAGTTCCCTCTCGAGTTCCCTCTCGAGTTCCCTCTCGAGTTCCCTCTCAAGCCACCTCTCCGTTTCCCTCGAGTCCCCTCTCGATTTCCCTCTTGAGTCACCTCTCAAGTCACCTCTCAAGTCCCCTCTCAAGTCACCTCTCGAGTTCCCTCTCAAGTCACCTCTCGAGTTCCCTCTCAAGTCACCTCTCGAGTTCCCTCTCGAGTTCCCTCTCAAGTCACCTCTCGAGTTCCCTCTCAAGTCTCTACCCAATGTCCTGGTCCGTTGGAGGTTCCGCTGGGGGTCCTGCCAACCCTATGTCCTGTACCTTTGGAGGCCCCAACGACTACTGTTCTGCCGGGGGTCCTGCCAACCCTATGTCCTGTGCCGTTAGAGGCCCCGACGACTACTCTTCTGCCAGGGGTCCTGCCAACCCTATGCCCTGTGCCGTTGGAGTCCCCGGCGATTACTCTTCTGCCGGGGGTCCTGCCAATCCTGTGTTCTGTGCCGTTGGAGGCCCCACCGACAACTCTTCTGCCGAGGGTCCTGCCAATCCTATGTTCTGTGCCGTTGGAGCCCCCGTCAACTACTCTTCTGCCGGGGGTCCTGCCAGCCCTATGTCCTGTGCCGTTAGAGGTCCAGCCAACACCTGTTTCGTCGTGGGTCCTGCCAACTCCATGTCCTGTCCCGTTGTGGATCCCACCGAATGCTCTTCTGCCGAGGGTCCTGCCAACCCTACGTCCTGTTCTGTCCAGGGTCTCGTCTACGCCTGACCCGCCAGAGATTCCACCAGCTCCTGTCCGTGAGCCCGGTCTCATGAGTTCCCCAGCCGAGGACTTCACCATGAACTCTGCCTCGCCCCCGGGCCGTCCGCCCGAGAGCTCCATCATGGACTCTGCCTTGCCCCTGGGTCGTCCGCCCGAGACACCCATCATTTTTTTGGACGTCTAGAATCTGTCCCTTGAGGGGGAGGGGGGGGGGTTCTGTCACGGTTTTAAGTTTGTGTGTCTGGTAGTCTGTGTTTTTCTGTTCTCCTTGTCATGTTTTCCTCCCTTTGTATTGTCTGGTCTTTCTCCCCGTGTTTTCCTGTCTGTTGTTAGTTTCCCTGGTGTGTCTAATTTCCTGATTGTTTTCACCTGTCATCCCTTCTGTTTCTTCTGTGCTCATCAGCGTCAGCCCCTCCCCTGATTTTTCCCATCTGTGTCTTCTTACCCTGTGTTTAAATTCCCCTGTCTCCCAGTGTTCAGTGTCAGTTCGTTTTCGTCTCTTGTCATGTTCAGGTCTATGTGCTATTGTCTCTTGCTATGGTCAGATCTATGCTCCTTGTGCTTTTGAAAAGTTTGATTCCTCACTACGTGAGCAATTTCATTTTTTGTTCTCTATTTTTGTCATCTCGGCTAGAGATTTGATAGTTACCTTTTTTGTTGTTCAATGCTGTTTTGGAAAATAAAGTATCTTACAAATACTTTACCTCTGTCTCCCGGGTCTTGCAATTGGGTCCTACATCCTAAGTGTCTGAGTTCGTAACAGCAACGCAGGTGCTGATGGTAGGGGCACAAGGAGCTGTGCCTCGGAGGACAGCGTTGGTGGCGGCCGCCTTGATGAGTAAAGGATTGGGCTCGCAATTCAGCCCCGGGGTTTGCCGAGGTCAAGCTTGTGACATTAAGGCGTGCTGCTGCAACGGCAGGTGCAGGGTCGCCAGCAGCTGCATCGGCTGCAGTTCTTTCATCGCTATTTCGTTTTAATAAATCCTTAGACCTTTTAAGCCAAATGCTGATATCCATTTTGTAATTCAAACAGAAATGGGAGTCTACAGAATGCACAATAAACAAATCCAGAATAGGCGGCGGAGTGTGACGCTGTGATTGGTCTAAATGTGGACAAATCACAACAGACACATGAATTTATTTGAGGTAGCCTGCGATTTGTTTAGTTACTATCTGACATCACATACATCGTAGCATAAAAGTTCACAGTTTATTTATAATTTTAAAAAATAAATATTTTTAAATTTTTATAAATAATAAAAATCGTGTTTATTGGGGGAGGGCAGGAATGTCAAATGGGAGGTCCTGGGCCTCCCTGGCCCTCCCATTTGACATTCCTGCCAGCACACTAGTATCCTGACGTGTGCTGGTCTCTGCAATTGTTGTCTCTGCTGAGGGAAAGGAAGGTATTGTTTAGTGAGCATAATAAGGGAGTTGTATCTCTTAACTGAGGGGATTGTTGGCTTTGGCTCCTGATTGCCAAGATTGCCAATTTGGCCACAACAGTAAATCATTACACAGAAAAATATCCCCAACTGTTCTGATTAAACTTCAATTTTATCTAGAAATAGAAGAAAATACATTGAGCATCCTCTCAAATAATGAGATGTATTGCTTTTCTCGTTTTGAGAATCATATTAAACTGAATATATTTTTTTCGGAGTTTGGTACTGACAAGAAAGAAAACAAATCACTGCGAGTAACAGGAATGGACATGTTTCACCTTTTTCTGACAATAGAGAACAGACCAAGCTATTAATCAATTTATAATAAAATAAAATAAAAATGCAGATTCATCTAAAATAAAAAATGTTGTTTTGTTGATGCTAACTCTATTTTAAAATATTACTAGCAGAGATCACAATGACCAACCTGTAGCTATTGTAGTACTGCTTGTTTGTTTGGTTGGTTGGTAGTTGCTGTTGTTGTTGTTGTGGCAACAATTGTGGACACTGGGTTGGGTCTCCTATCTGATTCAGTTGTGCTGCTTGTCGTACTGGGAGTTGCTGTTAAAGAGACTCCAGATGATGAAGATGGGGGGATATCTGTGGGTGCAGATGTACTACTTGTACTTGTTGGTTTTGTATCCACAACTGTAGCTGATCTACTTGTACTCACTTCCAGCGGTGCAGATTCAGTTATGCTGAGTGTTGTAGTATTAGGGATATTGGAGTATAACGTTACCATGTCTTCTGTTGTGGGAGTAGTATTGCTATTTGTTATGCTTGGTGCTGTTTTTGCAGAAGCTGATACAATTGTGCTGTTACCTGCTTGTGTGAATTTGCTACTGCTTGTTTTTGCTAGTTGCTGTAGTAGCAAACACTGTGGACCCTGGGTTAGTGTTCACATATGATGAAGTAATGCTGCTTGTTGTGCTGGAAGCTGTCGATGGAGAAACTGTTGATGACAAAGATGGCCGGATATTGCTCTGTGTAGATGTACTACTTGTGCATTTCCACCAGTGTTAATGTTGCAGTACTGCCTGTTGTGCTGGGTGTTGTAGCATCAGGAACTCTGAAGCCCAACGTTGTTAAGATGTTTGCTAGTGTAGGGCTAGAATTGCTGTTTGTAGTGCTTGGTGTTGTATTTGAGGCTGTGGATGCTGAAGTTGTGCCTTTATTTGCTGGTGAATATGTAATGCTGTTTGTTTGTCTTGTTTCTGTAGCATTAACATCGGTAGATGCTGAAGTTGTTCTCATTTCCACCAGTAAAGGGGCTGCAGTGCTGCCTTTTGTGCTGGGGCTTGTAGTTTTAAAAAACTGTGGAGGCTAAAGTTGTTAAGATATCTGCAAGTGTAGGGCTAGTATTGCTGTTTGTTGAGCTGGGTGCTGTTGTTAAAGAGGCCGATGAAGTTGATTTGTCATCATCTGGTGTAGATAAACTGACACTTGTTTGGCTGGTTGTTGTCAAAGCAAAGTGTGTGCTCCCTTCTGATGCAGTTGTGCTGCTTGTTTTACTGGATGCTGTTGTTGGAGAGATTGTTGATTCTGACATATTAACAACGGTGCGTGCTGAATTTGCACTCTCTTCCACCCGTGTAGATGCTGCAGTGCTGCCTGTTGTGCTGGGTGTAGAAGTATCAGAGACTGTGGAGCCTAGAGTTGTTACAATGTCTGCTACCGTAGCATTGACGTTTGATGATCCAGCTACTGTTGTTCATTTCATTTCAAACCTTTATTTATACAGATAAATCCCATTGAGATCATTGATCTCTTTTTCAAGGGAGACCTGCTCAAGTAGTTCCACATGAAACATAAAAACATAAATAGAACAACAAAAGGACATCATACAGCATAATTTACATAATTATCCACATAAACAGGTACCAATAGCTTCCGATTGACATCCAACCAAGCTTTAAAAACATTTAGTGGCACCAGATTGTTCAGTTTCCATTTAATTTGCAGACTATTCCAAGACAGAGGAGCTGCGCATCTAAAAGCTGTCTTCCCAGACAGTCCTAGCAGTTGGCACATTTAATAAAACCACAGCATTCGATCTCAGGCAGTAGCCACTTACAATTCTCTGTGAGATCAGGGAGCAGATATAAGATGGAAGTTTCCCTAACATGGCTTTGTATATAAAAATGTACCAGTGACTGAGCCTCCGTACAGTTAGTGAAAGCAAACCAGCCCTTGCATACAGGGTACAGTGATGGGTTAATGCTTTACAGTTTGTCACAAATCTTAGTGCGCTGTGATACGCAGCATCTAACTTGACCAGGAAATTGGTAGGTGCATTCATATACATTAAATTACGATAGTCCAGCACAGGTAAAAAGGTCACAGTGACTAGCCTTTTCCTGGCCTCAAGCGAGAAACAGGACTTGTTCCTGTATGTGACCTGCCCCACCAGGGATGGGGGGGGGGGGGGCTGCGATAATAAAAGGGGGTTAGGATACTTAACGCTAACCTGGGTTCCCCAATACGAGCCCTTAGGACAAGTCACGCAGATAAGAATAAAAGGATGGACAGGGACGCGGCCTCAAGTTCAAATGTTTACAAACGTTTATTATATAAATAATCAAGTAAAAGTTCAGTAATATAAAATGCAGATTATACAATTTATTCAGCTTTCCCAGTCGACATACCTGAGTTCCACACTTGAAGGCTGGCTCTGACAAGGAGAAAATAATTACAATATCACAAATAAAGTGATAGTTAAATAGTTAAAAAGTGATTCTTCTGGGCAACTGCTGAGGATTTCCCCAAAACCACAATATCACCACGTGTAGCTGTATTCAATCAACACTCACTGCAAATCACTCATATCTGCATGCAAAAAGTGCCCAGCAAACCACATGCTCCACTCCACAGTATGGCCAGGATCGTCACTGAAGAAGTATAAGCAAAATGACAGTATTAGACCTTGTGGGACAGGGTGGGTCGTTACAGGGAGGGTGCTGTAGCTTTAAAGATTTAAATTACTAGTTTGTACACAGTACAACAAACTAGTGAATAAGTAAAACATAGAAGGTAGGCAAAACGGTAGCAAACTAATCCTAAAATAAATGGAGAAAGGAGATTAGAACCTGTATAACAGATTTATATGAATGTCCTTCAATGTACATACAATTAATCTCCTACCTCTGATACAAACACATTCACTCAATCATCACCTCACTGGACACCTCCGCAACGGTGATTCTCTACAGTCTCTGCTGGGGCCGTCAAGAAGCCTGGCATTTATATGCCACATGTTAACAATTTAGTGGCACACTGAATGTTCTAACAAGTCCCAACAGCAGCTTCACATACCTCGTATAGGGGGAATACACTCCTATCAGCCAGACAACGATAACTGGAACAAGAACACTCGTAATAGTCACAGCTGATTTGGGTGAGGAGTGAGTGGGCATTTAAAGTGTGGCGGGAGGTGCTAAACTACCTACAGCTGCGCGCTTTCCTTATATGGAAGGGCCAGCTGACTAAAGAGGGGGGGGTGTGTCTTAAAGGGGCAGTGGCGGCCCAGCCACGTGAAGAAATTATCTGACAGCTAATCTAGAAAACAGTAGCACCGGCTACAATCTGCCCCCAATTTGTTGTATTGGCGACCCGCCGATATCACCCAGTACTATAACAGCTGATTAGTCCCAGGGTCTAAAATATGCAGCTACCATACTACTAAAGCCAGGGACCCGAGAGGTTACATCCCCAAGTAGCCTAACCTCTGCTACCTCAGGCAGGCGATGAGGGTTCGAGTGTTGACCCGCTGTTTTCCGAGCTGTTCTCCTTTGGGGGCTTTGTCCCGCTTCCTGAAGCCACTGCGAGGGATGAGTTTAGAGGAGAACTATTAGAAGTGGCTGGTGTTATCTGGAGCGGTCTTGATTCTTCACCAAAGGACCTGGTCACCACAAAGAGACCATCACCCGCTTCTTCCTCAAGCGTGTCCCTGCCCATAGCCACGTGGTCCTCACTCTCAGTGGGGGCATTACTGGGGTCCTCTCTTGCAGATCCTTGAGGGCAAAGATTAGGAGGTACAGGTTTGATCATACATCGATGGAGGTGTTTCACTTTGTGGGGATCTTCCAAGGGGGTCACGGAATATGTGGAGCCCCCAGCACTGGGGGCTTTGATCACCACATGGATGACTGGGCTCCACCGGTCCTGGATTTTGACTCTTCCTCTTCTGCTGTGGTCTCTCACGTAGACCAGCTGTTTTTCCTGCAGGTCGCTGGCATTAGCTCCAGCGTCATGGCGTTCCTTGCGAGAGTTTGCAGCTTTCTCCATTCTCCAACGTGCCCCGTCGTAGGCCACCTGTAGTCGTTTTTGATGCTCCTGGACCCAGGTTTCAACTCTTCCATGGGAAGGTTCTGGAACTCTTCCCAGGAGGAAGTCAACAGGTAAATGAGGCTCCTGTCCAAACATAAGGTACTAAGGGGACTCACCGGTAGATTGGTGGATGGTGGTGTTGTATGCAAACGTAACCTGAGGCAAGTATCTAGACCAATTCTGCTTCCTTTCAATTGGGAGCGTACGGAGTAAATCATGGAGAGTCCGGTTGAACCGCTCACACTGCCCGTTACCCTGGGGGTGGTATGGTGTACTCCGGGGTTTTCTGAATGTCGTAGAGCTCACATAGCTGTTGAATAAGGGCACTCTCAAAATTCCTACCCTGGTCAGAGTGAAGACGAGCGGGCACTCCAAACTTGTAAAACCACTCTGTCACCAGAACCTGTGCTACTGTTGAGGCACGTTGGTCCTTCGTTGCTACAGCCTGGGTGAACTTTGAAAACACGTCAGTCATTACAAGGACATTTTCTTTGCCCTCTTGCGAGGGTTCAAGGAGAGTAAAGTCAATTGCCAATATCTGATTGGGTTTGGAGGCCAGGAGGTGGCCCATGGGTGCTTTGGTGTGTGGTTGAGTTACCTTGGCAAGTGTACAGCGCTCACACTGCTGGCACCACTCTTTGATGTCTCTGTGCATGTGGGGCCAGTAACTCTTTGTGGTACAAGATCCGTTGTCCTCTCCATCCCTTGGTGGCCGTGACCCTGGTGTAGCTGCTGCAGAACTTCACTCTTCAGACATCCTGGAAGGAGTAGTTGGTAGAAGTCCTCTCCTCCATCTGGCCTCTGGGTACGGCGATACAGCAGTCCATCCATCTGGGTGATCCTTTCCCATTGCCGACACAGCTCCAGGACTTGGGGAGAGAGGGCTGCTCTGTCTGCCCTGTCTGGGCGCTTGTGGCTTTCCCAGTACTGTAAAAACATCCCTATAACTGGGTCAGCCATCTGAAGAGCAGCCAACTCAGTGCCTGAATGTGATGGAAGGGCAGAAATGGCAACTTGGATTACCAGATTATGGGCCTCTGAGCTGCACGGTTTCTGCAAGGCCTTGGGAATGAATGTCCCTGATAGGGGCAGCTCTATGACCTCCTGGGGTGGCACAGGGTGCCTTCTTGAGAGTGCATCAGCGTTAACGTTGGCCCTGCCTGACCTATACCGAAGGGTGTAATCAAAGTCTGCCAACGCCGCGGCCCAGCGCTGTTCAGTAGCCCCTAACTTTGCTGTATTCAGGTGGCTGAGGGGGTTATTATCAGTCCAGACAATGCATTTTTGTTCCTGCAAGTAGTCCCGGAATTTCTCTGTCATGGCCCACTTTAATGCCAAGAACTCAATTGGACATGTTTCTTTCTGTGGGTTTCAACCCACGACTGGCATAAGCTACAGGTCTCACTTTTCCATCCTGCTCCTGCGAGAGAACTGCTCCTAGACCGCCATAACTTGCATCAATTTACAAAATGAATGGAAGGGAAAAGTTTGCGTAAGCCAGGACAGGTGCACTCACCAACTTTGCTCTGAGATCCTGGAAACTCCTGTCGATCTCTTCAGTCCAACTGTCCCCCAGAGGTTGCTGCTGCTTCCGGCTGTGGGTCTGTTGAGCTTCTGCAACTAATCGGTGAAGTGGGGCAGCAAGCTTGGCAAATCCCTCCACAAAGCGCCTGTAGTAACTAGCAAAGCCCAGAAAGGATCGTAACTCCGACACAGTAGTGGGGCAGTTCCAGTTTGCCACTGCAGAGATCTTATCCGGATCTGTAGACACACCATCAACAGAGATGACATGGCCGAGGTACTTTACCTCCTTTTGGAAGAATGCACATTTGCTCAGCTTCACTTTCTAGCCCTCTTGCTGCAGCTTGTTCAACACAGCTCCCAAACGGTCCAGCTGTTCATCCACTGTGGAAGAGAATACGACAACATCATCCAAATACAACAGTAGGGATTGACAGTGCTGGGCCCCGAACATCCGCTCCATCAGTCTCTGAAAGGTGCTAGGTGTGTTACAAAGGCCAAATGGCATTCTATTGAATTCAAACAAGCCAAATGGAGTGCAAAAAGCAGTTTTCAGTTTGTCTTTTTCTGCCACAGGCACCTGATGGTATCCACTTGCCAAATCCAGGGTCGTGAATGTAAGGGAATATTTGTATGTATTCATGTTAGCAAACTAGGAAGAAGCTTAAAATGGGAAATGATTTGTGTAGAAAACTGTGAGCTGGATTTGGGGCCTGTTAACATGTGGTTTTTGAGGACAAAGGAAGAAGGGGGAAGGTGAGGAGTTGACTTACAGTCAACTCAGATCTAGGAGATAATAAAGCTAAGCCACTGTGATTGGGAAACTTAAGAAGTGAGGTGTTGGGGATATTTGGGCAGCCAATCACGGAGGTCTGGAAGGGAGGCGCAGGTAACTCCTCTTGTAAGCGAGGTATTTAGACAGGAACCACGCTGTGTTCAGCCCTTTTCCTCTGGCTGACTCACGTGATATCAGGTAAATATGGGATCCCAAAGATAACTGTATTGAATTTGTACTGTATTGATTGTATTGTCATATTACCATTAAAGTGGATTATTGTTTAACGGTTACTTGGCAGCATTGGATTCCTTCCTGTAAGATAATCAGCTTGTTTAGGGACGCGCGGAGATTTGAAAAAGCAGAACAGTTGTCCATACAAATCTCTATCAAATGGTGCCCCGACGTGCCTGAATAAACAGAGCTGTGGAAGAATCCAGACGACCGGAATGGGTCGGGAACAAACGCTTTCAAACATCTCAGACAATCAGCAGGGCCCTGCAACTACAAGACAAAAGGTACCAGACGCCTGTTATGAAAATCAACTGTCTGTAATTGGGTATATCTAAAACTTTAGGATTGTCTGTAGGCGTTTCACGGTGTTTTTTGTTTGTTTTTAAAAAAAGAAAAAAAAAAGTTTAAATGGAATATACAATGCATATTTTACTATGTTAGGAAAGTTATATACAAACCGTAACAACGTTGATCGCAAGGTAGACAAAGTCCTGCGTAACGAGACATAGAGCAGTTTAGCGTGGATTTCAGGTATACTTATTCCTGAATGGCGTGGAAACGGTGCAGTTTGTGAGTTGCGAGGTGAAATTCCTGCACGACAAAACCTGGAAACTCGATATTTCAGATCGGGTCACCGTTTAAAACTGGGGTCAAATAGCAGACTAAGGCCAATAGCTAAGAGCCAGCGGTCTGCTATATGTTCAATTCCTGGGAGAGAACGCAAACGTCACCGAAATTGTGACGGGACCGGCTCTCGTTTCCCTTGTCTGTAAAAATTAATTTGAAAAGCAAACGTGTGATAAAGGGCTCGCTAAGACCTGGGTTGTTAGGCCCCATGGAATGGTCACATTCCTTATGAGTGTTGAAGCACCGTTCAAGGTCTGGTCTGTCTGTTGAAATAAACATCACATTATCAAGCTGGACAAACTGTACGGCGAATAAATCTGTGTGATTTTTACCTAAAAAACTTGTGTGAGCGATTGACAATGCACTCAGAAGAGTGAAGCTCATTTGTGGTCTGCTGCTGCCATCTAGTGGCTGAAAGGGGGTAACACCCTTAGAGTTTACTCATTACATTGCTGCTCGGTATTGAAGAAGGGAAGCACGTTAATAGTAACGACGACAATAGCCCAGTATATTAATACAAGTGAACACATATTTAATTAAGTCAGATAAATAAAAGCGAAGTCAATATGGAACATCAGAAGAGTAAAGACAATTCTGAAATTCCAGGGAGTTACAGGGAGCAATGGGAACAGCTTAAGAGATTGATTTTAAGTGGAGTCAAACAGGGAGCTAAAGAAAAGGCTTGTACTGATCTCCGATTCCTACACGATAAGATGATAACAGAGAATAGAGTGGAGGATGATGACACCGTAGGTAATTTGGGCACAGCATTGAATCTATATGAAAGACAGATTGTAAAGCAACTTGCACACCTAAACGAACAGAAGCCCAGATGGTTTGCCCGTAGCAAATGGAACAAACAAATACAAGCACTAGATAGATTGAGGAGGGTTTGTCACAATGCTGCCCTCGCAATGATTGGGATTTATGTTCCTCCCGTCACAGACGGAAATCTCCCGGGTGCAATGGCAATCCAAAGCCCCATAGAAAAATATGAAGATAAAGACACGAAGGTGCCTACAGATGGAGACATTCTTGACTATATAGCGGAACGAGTCGAATATTATACAACAATGCAAAATAAGGGTGTCTCTAACTCAGAGCTTCCACAGGGCTTCAGTTTGTCTCCGGGGATATTTAACAAAGTACTCAGGGAACAGCTAGAGGGCGTTACATTGCCAGTGGGGGTAGTATTAATACAGTATGTAGACGACCTTCTCATCGCAGCACCTTCTGCGGCCTCTTGTTTGGAGGCCACCAGAAACCTACTGGTGCGCCTCCACGCATCAGGGTTCAAAGTCTCCAAGAAAAAGCTACAATGCACCCGTAAAGAGGTGACATTTTTGCGCAGAGTGATTTCCCCAGCAGGCACGGGCATGTCGGCAGCGCATCAGGAACACATTTTGAACCACCCGAAACCCAAAACAGTAAAAGACATGTTGTCTTTTTTGGGTCTCACAGGCTACAGCAGACACTACATCCCAGAGTATAACCTGAAAACAGCTGAACTCAGAAAACTCATCAATGAGAAAGGCATGCGCAATCTCACTGCCACCCTGAACTGGACACAAGCTGCAGAAGCTGCGTTCATTTCTCTCAAACAATCCATGTCCCAAGTCACGGCTCTCGCCTCTGCATCTTATGCATTACCATTCTTTCTTGATGTTTCTGAAAATGAAAACACAGTAAATGGGATTCTTTTTCAGAAAAAGGGGGGTTGTAGGACAATATTGATGTATGTCAGTGTTACACTAGACAGAGTGGAGAACAGAGAACCTCCCTGCATGAGACATGCGACAGGTACAGCACGTATCTTGAACAAGATTTCACACATTGTGATGAGCCATCCTTTGACAGTACTGACAACACACAGCATTGTCTCTTTTGTGAACTCAAGTGCATTCACAATGACTTCCACGAGACAGACCAGGCTATAGAAAACTCTGACAAAGGCACACATCACATACACACATGAAGGATTGAACAGCGCAGACACCATTGGCAGCGGAGAACCCCATAGGTGTGAGGAAAGAATCATCCAGGATGTGAAGATAAGAATAGATCTCAGAGAAGAGCCTATACCACATGCAGAAAACCTGTTCACAGACGGCTGTTGTTTCAGACACCCCACCGACGGGCTCCAAGCAGCCTACGCAGTGGTGGGTCAAACAGCGGAGGGACAGTTTGAGGAAAGAGCAGCAGGAAAAGTAACAGGGAAAGTCTCAGCACAGTTGGCAGAAGTAATGGGAGTCATTGCAGCATTAGAGCTATCAAAAGGAAAAGATGTAAACATCTATACTGACTCAGCATATGTTCATGGTGTCATACATGTGGAAATGCGCCAGTGGATGAGAGCAGGATTTGTAACGTCCACAAATACCCCCATCAAACACGAGAGAGAGATCAAAAGGCTTGCAGAAGCAGTAATGTTACCCAACAAGCTAGCTTTACTTAAGTGTAAAGGTCACAACACAGAAAATAACTACTTGGCTTGGGGTAACAATGCAGCAGACAAAGCAGCTAAAGAGAAGGCAGGATATACACCATGGTATCAAATGCTTGTCTTAAAATCTGCTGACTTGCTGCCCGCAATAACAGACGAGACGCTTAAAGAGGCTCAAGAAGCGGGGTCTCCTCAAGACAAAAAACTATGGTCAAACAGGGGAGCTACCAACAAAGATGGGATATGGTACTCCCCAGATGGGAGACTGGTGATACCCCCAGAGTGGATAAGATCCATGCTTAAAGAAGCACACGGCCCAACGCATTGTGGTAAAACTCAGATGAGCAGACACCTGACTCACTGGTGGCACCCTTACCTACCTGACATGATAGCTAATCACCTGGAAGAGTGTGTAATTTGCTTAACCCATAACATCAGAGCCACAGTAAAACCACACCAGGGAAAGTTTCCTTTACCTAAGATGGCAGGAGAAGAAATCATCATTGACTACACTGACATGATTGACAAAGTAAGAGGATTCAGATATTTGTTAGTTGTAGTAGATGCATACACAGGTTGGCCAGAAGCTATCCCTTGCAGAAGAGAAGATGCAGACTGAGTGATCAAATTCCTAGTCACGCATTACATTCCATTACATGGATTTCCTAGGAAAGTGAGGTCAGACAATGGCAGCCATTTCAAGAACCATGACCTACGCGCAGTAGAACAGTCCTTAGGACTAAGACACAGTTTTGGAGCAGTTTATCATCCACAGTCTCAGGGAAAAGTGGAAAGGATGAACCAGAACTTAAAACAAAAACTCAGCAAAGCATGTGAGGGGACAGGCATGAAATGGTTAGACGCATTGCCTCTAGCTCTTATGTCAATCAGGAGCTCCATTAACAAAGGGACAGGTTTCTCTCCATTTGAGCTCACTCATGGTCACCAGTTCCCAGGCCCAGGGGCCCTAAGTGTAGGAAAGGAAATAGAGGTTCTGAGTTTGAAACCATACTTCCAGCAACTTAAGGGATTGGTGGTAGATTTTTCCACCCAGGTTGCAGAGAGGCAAAAGGGGGACCCGAGAAACACGAAGCGAACACTGCGGAGTTCGTCTGGCTGAAAGCGATCAGACCCAAGTGGCTGAGACCCAGGTTCTCTGGACCCCATCGGGTGATGCAGAGGACATCTCACGCTGTCCGCTTGGAAGGGAAAGGAGACATCTGGTACCACTGGAATCAGTGCGCAGTGGGGAAACCTCCGGGAAGGACCCTAGACGACCTCATCACGGACGTGGTCTGCGCAGAGGAGGGGAAACCAGAGGACAACACTCCTATCACCGACCCAGAGGAGGAACCAGAGGACAACACTCCCATCACCGACCCAGAGGAGGAACGGCCCGGAGGGAACGAGGCAGAGCGGGGTGGATCAACGCTTCCAGATGGCGTCTGTCTTCTCCACCGGAGGCTGGCGTGTGAAAGCTGTCATCATCCCCCTCGTTCTGGGCCTGCTGTACCTGTCCAAGGTAGCCCTGCTTGATGAAGCTGGGGCCATTCCAACGACAGGTGGCGAGGGCTCTCGCCCCTCGGGGGGAGAAAGTAAGGTGCTCTTATCTAAGGGCCCAGACCCTGAGGGCAAAATCACACCAACGGGCCAATCAGTGCCTAGCGACAAAGACAGGTTGTTTCCAATCACCACACAAACATTCAGTACGATGAGAGAGATACAAAGAGAGAGACAAAGAGAGAGACACAGAGAGAGAAGAAGGAGGAATGCCCCTCTCTCTGCTCACGAACCACAGAACATTTCTTTTAACTGCCCAACTGCAATATGTGACTCACCAAACTGTGTTATTAAGTACCCTGTGTTTTTTAACAAGGGTTCCACAGTGTGGAAAGCGTATCCAAGGACACAGTATCAGGAGTTCCGGGTCTCGTCACGGATGGTAAGAATAACACTCAACACCATTGCAAATATGCCCCCAGAACTGTGGTGTACCACGGCAGAACAGTTAAAATACGAGTCCCAGTGCACGACAAGGAAACCAGATTACAAAGCTCCCAATTCGGGGGTCACCGGATGTGCATTTATTGAACCAGAGCATGAAACAGATTTTTCTAATTTAGGAGTCGGACACGCCTTTATTAGAACATATATTGAACCATATCATGAAACATGTTTTCCAAAAAAGGCTTTAATCGCTCCACCTAAACTAACTAAGACCAATTCGGCAATAAGTTTAATGTTAGACTATGCACATGAACGCAATGTTAGTAACTGTTGGCTGTGCCAAAACCTGCCAGAATCCGTACATTCTCCCATGTTTAGCCCCATTCCTTTCTCAAAAACTGACTACAGTTTAGTTAGCTGGAACGACATAGCATCCCGCATTGGAGATGATGCCGAGGATTGTTACACTCCATCGTACCCAATAAACTCTGAGAAACCTCTACAATACAAGGGTTTAATCTCGCTCATTGTTGAGACAGTAAATAAAGATTACCTGCCAGAGGGCTTCAAACAGTTGACGGTCCTAAGACTAATATATGTGAAGAAATATATTAACCTAGCTTTTGAATACAGATTCCAATTAGCTCTAGCTCAGACTAATTGCTCGGTTAACTTTACCAGTCCAATATGTACACTGCAACCACACACTCCATCTTTATTAGTTGAGGCTTTGGTAACAGTAGTGCCCTGGTTTGGCTCCAGAACAGTGGACTCAGTTGTGGTTAAAATTAGAGCCGGGACTCGATTAAAAAAATTAATCTAATTAATTAGAGGTTTTGTAATTAATTAATCGAAATTAATCGCATTTTTAATCGCATTTTTAAAAATCGCATTTTTAAAAATCGCATTTTTAAAAATTGCATTTTTAAGCACAGGGCCATCTAAGCTAATTTACAGATGGCCCTGAGCCCAATAGAGATTGCCCTGAAAAATGCACGCGGACGAAATGGCACGAAGGGTTTGGGGGGCCTCCGTCCCCCTAGACATTTTTTAATGTTTGCAGGTCTTAGATGCTGTCTGGTGCATTCTCTAGACTGAATTATAAGATGAACCACCACAATATTATATTGTACAATTTCAATTGTATTCTTCATTTCACTTGTTTGTTTGTTCTTGTTTGTGTTTGCTCGCTTGCATGCCCTGCATAGCTTTAAGAAATACTTAAGTTGTTGGTCAAAACACTTTCCATCTGATGAAGGCAAATGCCTTCCCAGATGGAAAAAAGTAGAAAACATTACATTCAGTTATAACTGCCAAAACAAACATTATTTACATTATTATGGCCCCTGTTAAAAATGTTTGTAATGTTAACTACTGTAAATTGGTCGAACGAATGCCTCCTCATCCGGAAGCTGACCGAGCAGACCCGAGCAGCAGTCGAGAGGAGCCGAGCGCATCCGCGAAGCACACGTCAGAGTTCCCGTTAGCCGGCAAATCTAAATATCTTCGGTCAAAATAATTTCCCTTTAGAGCAATACCGCTTCAGTTGCGCCACTTATGTGACAGACAAGAAGAGTATGTGACAGACAAGAATAGTCAACTCTAATGTCTAACACTTAATGTGGAGAAAGAGATGTCCTGGGTGGGTTGATTGTGCGTTGATCTGTTGGTAATGCCTCGGGCTTCCGGTGGGCATGTAAACAAATGCATAATGCTGCGCAATACTTTGTGGCCTCATCCAGTTGCATAGCGACACTTATTGTTTAGGTGTCTTTCAATAAGCAGGTAGTCCTATCATTAGCTAGAACTAGCTGGATCTGATCGATATAGACATAAACGCGAGTGAAGTCTAATCTGACGGGAGAGAGAGATCAGCTGCTGCTGACGAGTCGAGACTCGACACGCAGCTCTGCATGACCACATGCCGCGGTGAGCGGAACAAAACACACACTTCAGGTTAGAATATCACACGTAGCTATTTTAATTACCTCTCAAACTACCGTAACTAGTTATAGATATGTTTAGTTTTACTGTCGGGTCACTCATTACTAGATCCGCGAGCTGCATGATACTGGCATAATAGATTGCCCGATCGGGCAACCAGCAGGTGAGGCTTCATTGCCCGAGCTAAATACTAGATGGCCCCGGGCCATCGGGCAGTCCTTAATGTCGAGCCCATCCAGTGAGCCAGGGAGTTGGTTATTTTCTCAGACGTGGATTTACTTATCCTGGCCCTGAAACCAGTCATCTGGTTGAGTGTGGGTTGGGTCAGGGTGTGGTTCCTTGCACTCGGAGTCGGGCTAACGTCCACGCTAGCTGCTACATGCTTTGCATTTAGGTGATACTTTATGCTTGATGTGCTGCGGTGATATGCAAATTCTTTTTTGCATAATTTGCACACAACCGTGCTCTTATCGACTCTTCCATCCGTCCGTTTTTTAAAACAACATTTCCCATCCACGGGGCCGACCAAAGCGGTCTCATCAGCTTGTTCATTCATGTTTGACTATTGATCACCGTGGTTTGTTGTTGTTTGAAGTCCCATGCTGAAGTCATGAACGTTAGTTGGTGCTCCAGTATAATCGGTACGCCTGAAACTCATCCAGTGAGAAACGTTCCGCTGTGCAAAAATAAGTGCGATTAAAGTGCGATTAAAATGCGTTAATTTTTTAACGCGTTAATTTTTGTGTAATTAATTAATCTTAATTAACGCGTTAAAGTCCCGGCCCTAGTTAAAATACATGACTGTTCACAGCCGTTACCCTTAGGTAAGTCCCCTACCCGTGACTGTTCTGTCTATGTTCCCCCAGTTGTAGTACATGAGTGGAAGAATGTGTCCATCTGTTTCCAGAATGAAAGAGGATCTCTTATCTCTCCAGATGTGGGACACAGCGACTGCAATACTGTAATAACGGTGCAGTTAGCCAGAACGCCCCTCCCACACCGAGGGACCGAGCCTATGGCTGTATGCCTTATGACATTTTCTATGGCACCTGTTACCTGGCCTATCTAATCGCTTTAATCCGTAAAGTAAAGACTGATGAGATTGCAGCTATACATCCCTCTCTACATAGAAACAGCAGGTCAATTACAAAAGGACAGCGGATCGCTAGTCTATTTTTACCATGGTACGGTATTTATGTTTCTCAGCAGGAAATTGTGGCGTTGTCCAAAGTAGTGGAAAATCACTTAAATGCATCTAACACCGCCATGTTAGCCGAACATAAAGAATTACAGAAAGTTAGGACTGTGGCATTACAGAATTGTATGGCACTGGATCTTCTATTAGCCGCCCAGGGGGGCACATGCAAGGTGATTGGATCTGAGTGTTGTTCTTTCATCTCTGATGCTACTCCTGAGGTAATGGACATGGCTCATGATACCGCCAGGGGGATAAAAGAGTTGCATGAAACTCATGGGTTTACCCTTGGGGATTTAACTGGAACTTTTGGATCGTGGGGTGCGGGGTTGGTTAAATTTGCAGTGACCGTTTCAATGTTTATCCTAGTTGTGCTAATTGTGATAATCTGCTTGGTCACTGTAGTTAAACTAGCCATACGAAAGATGACCAAAACCGCCCTCCAGGCTCCCCACACACTAGTAGGATATTCCACAGTTAATGACTCCGTGTTGATGTACGACGCCCAGCTTTCAGATCCGTGGGGCTCAATCACGGCGTCTGCGCCATGGGGACCCCCACAAAATAAATGACAAGTTGATTAAAATTGACACTCAGAATGTAGAAGATGTATATATCTTTTCGGGTTTTTACACTACGCAATAAATGTCTGATTCTTCTTTTTCAGATTTTTGAACCGTGTATTGGACTAAAATAAATGTATTGATAAGTGCCTTACTTTGGACTAAAGCGTAATGAAGTATACGTGGAGTAATGTTAAAGCTTGAAGACACTGCAATTTTGCAGATTACAGATTAATTCAATCACCACTGTGAAGGTTATACTTTAAACTGTGAATTTCAACTGGACCTTTACAATCCAGATTTTATACCTCAGGTGGATTTCTAATAATCCTACATTTTAAATGTGTTTTTACTATAAGGGTCTTGAAGCAAATCTTTGAGATGCAAGCTATTTTTAAAGTTTGTAATTTGATGATTGAGGAGGACTGAAGGATAAATGATAAAAGATGTTATTTGGATGTTATTTTACTGTTTTCTTCTATATTTTTTGGTATGTTTATTTTTGTGCTATTGATAAACGATTTGTCTAAACACTGATGAGAGATGATTTTCTATTACGATTGGCGGTACTCAATCATTCTGATTGAAGGTTTTTTATTAACTTTGTTGTTACTAAGTGATGTAATTGATGTATGGAGTTATTTACATATTTTGGTATTTCTACACGGTCATATGAAGTTGATATGTGGAGCCATTCCTGAATGTTTAAATAGTCTGAATCCCAGGTTATAATGTGAATGTCTTGAAATAATTGATCTCTTAAGTGGAGACCAAAAGGGGGGTCTTTGTAAGGGAATATTTGTATGTATTCATGTTAGCAATCTAGGAAGAAGCTTAAAATGGGAAATGATTTGTGTAGAAAACTGTGAGCTGGATTTGGGGCCTGTTAACATGTGGTTTTTGAGGACAAAGGAAGAAGGGGGAAGGTGAGGAGTTGACTTACAGTCAACTCAGATCTAGGAGATAATAAAGCTAAGCCACTGTGATTGGGAAACTTAAGAAGTGAGGTGTTGGGGATATTTGGGCAGCCAATCACGGAGGTCTGGAAGGGAGGCGCAGATAACTCCTCCTCTTGTAAGCGAGGTATTTAGACAGGAACCACGCTGTGTTCAGCCCTTTTCCTCTGGCTGGCTCACGTGATATCAGGTAAATATGGGATCCCAAAGATAACTGTATTGAATTTGTACTGTATTGATTGTATTGTCATATTACCATTAAAGTGGATTATTGTTTAACGGTTACTTGGCAGCATTGGATTCCTTCCTGTAAGATAATCAGCTTGTTTAGGGACGCGCGGAGATTTGAAAAAGCGGACCAGTTGTCCATACAAATCTCTATCATGAACCACTTTGCTCCTGAGAGTGCATGAAGCGATTCCTCGATCCTCGGCAATGGGAAGGCATCCCGGCGCGTCTTGCTATTCAGCTGCCGGTAGTCGACACACAGGCGCATACTGCCATCTTTCTTCCGAACGATGACGATTGGAGAGGCGTAGGGGCTGCTACTCTCTCGGATCACCTGGCTGTCTAACAACTGTCGAATATGTGCCTTCACTGCCTCATACTCTGAGGGGGGTACTCTCCTATATCGCTGACGGACTGGTACCTCGTCTAGGAGGGGTATCTCATGGGTAATTAGGTCAGAGCACCCTAAATCACCATCATGTGTGGCAAACACTGTCTCATACTGTCTCAATAATGACCGGGCTTTGACCTGATCTGCAGGAGGCAGTACTGACAAGTCTACCGCTGAGATGGGGTCTACAAAGAGGGCCTCTGAGCCAACCTGAGAGGATATGGTAGCCGTGACCTGCGTCATGGGGGGAACAGACACCTAAGTGATTCCTTTTGGTAAACTCACAATTTCAGCAGGGCTCAGCGTACCAACGGGGGTGCGGGGGTGAAGGGTAGCATCAGTAGCACTTACATTTACCACTGGAATATAGGCTGTCCCTCTCACTACTGTGACCATGGCTGGGGACCCCAACACACCTGCAGGGAGATGGCTTTTAGCAGTGAGTGGCTCAAAAAGACCGGCACCAGTGGCACCGAACCCACCCTGGGGACATGTGGTGGCAACTACCTTCACTGTACCAGCAGGAATGCACACTGGTCTCCGCCCCCTTACCCTTACCCTTACATACCCTAGGGACCAGAGGGTACAATGGTTGGACATTTACTACCGGCCGCGGTATGCCTAGTGTACAGGGTCCATATAACCGACTTAATGCATAGCGGGAAGTCGGTTATATAGACATCAACAGAATAAGTGTTTAACGGTGATTTAAACTAGTTTATGCGGGGAAAAGAGTGCTCAAAATCGGATTCAACAGGCCATCCACACCGACTCCCATTAAAAGTGATTGAAATGTACAGGAATCTGTCCATTTCAATCACATTTGATGACCCGTCCAGGGTGACTTTCTTCCCCAGGAATTAGTGTCTGAAAGCTGGCTAACATTACTTTAAATACAGTGTGCACATGGCTTTATTACCCATGAAATAGTGCGTGAAAGCTGGGTGAGTTTGATGTGAATTTAAGGAAGATATGGCCATTTCATCCACACCTCACGACTCCCATTAAAAGTGATTGAAATGTACAGGAATCTGTCCATTTCAATCACATTTGATGACCCGTCCAGGGTGACTTTCTTCCCCAGGAATTAGTGTCTGAAAGCTGGCTAACATTACTTTAAATACAGTGTGCACATGGCTTTATTACCCATGAAATAGTGTGTGAAAGCTGGGTGAGTTTGATGTGAATTTAAGGAAGATATGGCCATTTCATCCACACCTCACGACTCCCATTAAAAGTGATTGAAATGTACAGGAATCTGTCCATTTCAATCACATTTGATGACCCGTCCAGGGTGACTTTCTTCCCCAGGAATTAGTGTCTGAAAGCTGGCTAACATTACTTTAAATACAGTGTGCACATGGCTTTATTACCCATGAAATAGTGTGTGAAAGCTGGGTGACTTTGATGTGAATTTAAGGAAGATATGGCCATTTCATCCACACCTCACGACTCCCATTAAAAGTGATTGAAATGTACAGGAATCTGTCCATTTCAATCACATTTGATGACCCGTCCAGGGTGACTTTCTTCCCCAGGAATTAGTGTCTGAAAGCTGGCTAACATTACTTTAAATACAGTGTGCACATGGCTTTATTACCCATGAAATAGTGTGTGAAAGCTGGGTGAGTTTGATGTGAATTTAAGGAAGATATGGCCATTTCATCCACACCTCACGACTCCCATTAAAAGTGATTGAAATGTACAGGAATCTGTCCATTTCAATCACATTTGATGACCCGTCCAGGGTGACTTTCTTCCCCAGGAATTAGTGTCTGAAAGCTGGCTAACATTACTTTAAATACAGTGTGCACATGGCTTTATTACCCATGAAATAGTGTGTGAAAGCTGGGTGAGTTTGATGTGAATTTAAGGAAGATATGGCCATTTCATCCACACCTCACGACTCCCATTAAAAGTGATTGAAATGTACAGGAATCTGTCCATTTCAATCACATTTGATGACCCGTCCAGGGTGACTTTCTTCCCCAGGAATTAGTGTCTGAAAGCTGGCTAACATTACTTTAAATACAGTGTGCACATGGCTTTATTACCCATGAAATAGTGTGTGAAAGCTGGGTGAGTTTGATGTGAATTTAAGGAAGATATGGCCATTTCATCCACACCTCACGACTCCCATTAAAAGTGATTGAAATGTACAGGAATCTGTCCATTTCAATCACATTTGATGACCCGTCCAGGGTGACTTTCTTCCCCAGGAATTAGTGTCTGAAAGCTGGCTAACATTACTTTAAATACAGTGTGCACATGGCTTTATTACCCATGAAATAGTGTGTGAAAGCTGGGTGAGTTTGATGTGAATTTAAGGAAGATATGGCCATTTCATCCACACCTCACGACTCCCATTAAAAGTGATTGAAATGTACAGGAATCTGTCCATTTCAATCACATTTGATGACCCGTCCAGGGTGACTTTCTTCCCCAGGAATTAGTGTCTGAAAGCTGGCTAACATTACTTTAAATACAGTGTGCACATGGCTTTATTACCCATGAAATAGTGTGTGAAAGCTGTGTGAGTTTGATGTGAATTTAAGGAAGATATGGCCATTTCATCCACACCTCACGACTCCCATTAAAAGTGATTGAAATGTACAGGAATCTGTCCATTTCAATCACATTTGATGACCCGTCCAGGGTGACTTTCTTCCCCAGGAATTAGTGTCTGAAAGCTGGCTAACATTACTTTAAATACAGTGTGCACATGGCTTTATTACCCATGAAATAGTGTGTGAAAGCTGGGTGAGTTTGATGTGAATTTAGGGAGGGAGAGCAGCAGCAGCAGCAGCAGCAGCAGCAGCAGCAGCAGGCTGTGACCCTGGCGGAAATACATTGATTGTTTTAGCCAGGAATAAGTGTTTAGAAGGCGGGTAAAGTGTTCCTGCAGCTCCTCCACGACGGTAATAATGATTAGATATAATTGCCAGGGCAGAAAGCTCTTTTTAAAAGTGAAAAAACGATTTGAAACCGTTTGAAATGACTGGCGGGTGCTGATGGAAAGCAGGCGGAAATAAATTGATTGTTTACCCAGGAAAAGGTGTTTAAAAGGCGGGTAAAGTGTCCCTGCAGCTCCTCCATGACGGTAATAATGATTAGAAATCATTTACAGGGCAGAAAGCTGTTTTTAAAAGTGAAAAAACGATTTGAAACCGTTTGAAATGACTGGCGGGTGCTGATGGAAAGCAGGCGGAAATAAATTGATTGTTTACCCAGGAAAAGGTGTTTAAAAGGCGGGTAAAGTGTCCCTGCAGCTCCTCCATGACGGTAATAATGATTAGAAATCATTTACAGGGCAGAAAGCTGTTTTTAAAAGTGAAAAAACGATTTGAAACCGTTTGAAATGACTGGCGGGTGCTGATGGAAAGCAGGCGGAAATACATGGATTGTTTTACCCAGGAGAAGGTGTTTACAAGGCGGGTAAAGTGTTCCTGCAGCCCTTTAAATACAGTGTGCACATGGCTTTATTACCCATGAAATAGTGTGTGAAAGATGGGTAACTTTGCTGTGAATTTAAGGGAGATATGGCCCTTTCAAACAGGGAGATGTACAGGCCTTTATTACCCACGAATTAGTGTCTGAAAGCTGGCTAACATTACTTTAAATACATGGTGCACATGGCTCTGTTACCCATGAAATAGTGTGTGAAAGCTGGGTGATTTTGATGTGAATTTAAGGAAGATATGGCCATTTCATCCACACCTCACGACTCCCATTCAAAGTGATTGAAATGTACAGCACTCTGTACATTTCAATCACATTTCCCGACCCGGCCAGGGTGACTTTCTTCCCCACGAATTAGTGTCTGAAAGCTGGCTAACATTACTTTAAATGCATGGTGCACATGGCTCTGTTACCCATGAATTAGTGTGTGAAAGATGGGTGAGTTTGATGTGAATTTAAGGGAGATATGGCCCTTTCAAACAGGGAGATGTACAGGCCTTTATTACCCACGAATTAGTGTCTGAAAGCTGGCTAACATTACTTTAAATGCATGGTGCACATGGCTCTGTTACCCATGAATTAATGTGTGAAAGATGGGTAACGTTGCTGTGAATTTAAGGGAGATATGGCCATTTCATCCACACCTCACGACTCCCATTCAAAGTGATTGAAATGTACAGCACTCTGTACATTTCAATCACATTTCACGACCTGTGTAGACTGGCTTTCTTACCCATTAGGTACACCGACAAAGGCACCTCTTCGGGGCCGCTCCAAGACCCCCAAAACACGGACTGAGGAGCTCCAGGATCCCTCCCATGTACTTCCAGAACCTCGAGCACCTTGGGTCCCCGGGCCCCCGAACTTAAGCACTCCCCCACGGACTAAACCAAGATGATCACACCCTCAAGAATCTCGTGCCCCTGGCTACACTTAAAGGGGGTCTACTTTGCGGTGCTTTGCCGTCCGCCCATCGGCACCCATAGTCGGCCTTCTTCACAGCAGCAGCACCCAACCTCCATGGAGGATTTTGCTCGTGCCCCTGGCTACACTTAAAGGGGGTCTACTTTGCGGTGCTTTGCCGTCCGCCCATCGGCACCCATAGTCGGCATTCTTCACAGCACCACCTGCCCTGCTGGAGGTTCACACTTTAACTTTTTTTACCCTCTTCTACCTTACAAATCATCCCACACTTGAGCACTCCTCACTCGGACTAAACACCTACATGCTACCACCAGAACCAGAATATCGTGCCCCTGGGGATCTTAAAAGAAGAAAACCCATAGTGGGATTTAAAAACAGAAGACTTAGTAATTTTAACAAACTTTATTTACAGTAATATTGACAGTAATAAATACATTCAAACAGGATATAACGTATTTACAAGGGGACTGATTACAACAACACACTGCATATTTACAAGTTGATCACTGGCAACAGTGGGTGAAGTTGGGGCAGAGTATGGCACCCTCTCTTCACCCATGTCTGAGGGGTTGTGTTCGGCCAGTGACTGGTCCCTCTTCGGGACATGTCTTGGTAGGGAGTCTTGGTAGGGAGCCGGGCTGTGCTCCTCTCCAGAGTTGTCACTGTCGATGTCAATACCCGCAAAAGTGTCTTCATTTCCCGCTGCTGCTGCTGCTGTCGATGCCGCCGCTGCTTGAAGTGACTCTGTGAAGAGCAACCGAATGTCCGCAGCCTCCTTCAAAGAAGGATTATTCGCGTAAAATTTGTCCGCAGTTGCAGTGTTGTGACACATGAAATCACTCACTCTTTGGCGGTTGCCTTTGTCTTGAAACCTCTTCGCATTATCGGCGTGGACTGTGCGGAGGTCGGTGAAGTTAATGGGACTGCGGAGCCCCACATCAGCCCATGCCAACCTCAGGGAGTAGGCAAGCTTCCTGAACGGGTTCTTCCCCTCTGTGTACAGAAAGTAACGGCTCTGGGTGCAGGTCAGCGTACCCTTAATTTCCAGCCACCTCTTCATCCATCCAAATTCTTCTACGGTGAGGTACAGCTGCGCCTCCCCGAACGCGTTGGCCATCTTGTGGTTACTTACCTGTTATGACAGAGATAGAGAGTGTCAATACAATGTCAATCATGCATATAACTGCCAGAATAAATACATTGATTAATAGCACTCACATGAACCAGGTAGCCGAAGGCAGTGCCAGTTGTATCCGCCTTTCGGACCTCGGCGTTGGTCATGTTGGAGTAGACCCCCGGACGGTGGCCATAAATGCAGCTCCAATGAAGAGTCATATACCCATAGAGCAGTGTCCGGGTCGCGGTAGTCGGATTGCTGGCCATCACATCCAGGAGCTGAGGGATGCGAGTGGTGGTCGAAGTCAAGCATGTCATTAGGTCGTTGTGGCTCGGCAGACTTTCCATCTTGTCACGCTTCACTTGCATCTGGTGGATAAGTACTTTTCTCTTCAGGGACTTCAGGATGTCAACTACTTCCCGTTTGATTAAAATCATGTCGGTTTGGCTGAGCCTGCTCCCCTTGCACGGTGTGTCGGCCATGTACTTGAGAAAGTGTGATATATTCTTGATGTAGAAGTCGGAGGTCGTGACCTGAAGGCTTGACTTCATCAGGCTCCGGGACCACCCGCGTATCCTCTTGAGATCCCTCAAAAAGAGCCAGTCAGACAGGCGATTGAAACCGTGTGCCATGAAACTGAGGAACGACTTCACTCTGCTTAGTTTGGAGACTGTGTTTTCCTGGAGCCTCACTGGTGGGTCGATACCTGCATAATGCTCCCGGTATCCTTGCAGATACTCCTTTGTGAAATATAAACAGTACTTTAATGACAACACATGATGTGTTACAGAAACTGCATGTGTCACATAGCCAAAACACTTACCCATGATCCGTGGGAATGTTATGTCCCGCATTATATTTCCCCGGCCCCTGCCCCGGAACCAGGGGGAATTTATGGGAGGGGAGGTTGACGAGGCCTCGGTATGGATGGATGCAGGCTCTGAGGAGCTGGATGAATGGGTGTGAGAGCCAGTGGGGGACTTGCTGCAGGCGGGAATGGGAGACGTGCTGCAGGCGGGAATGGAAGACGTGCTGCAGGCAGGAATGGGAGACTTGCTGCAGGAGGGACCTTTCGACTTGGACAGCCTCGTTGGTGTCGACTCTGGTCGGGGTCGTTTCTTCAGAATGACCCGCTCTCGTTCCTCCCCATCGAACGCGGGCATGTCCCCGGCCCGCTGATCCATCCTCTGTCGCTTGTCCTTTATCCTCTGCTGCAACTTGCAGCGCAGGGATTTCACCTCAGCAGCATATATGTCCCGCTGAGCCCTCACTGCGTTAGCCTCCAGCCTCCATTCTTTGCAGTCCGGGTTGTCACATTCATTCACCGGGGACAAGGGTGGAGGTTGTGACAGTATATCGTCGTCTGCCACCGTGTCAACAGCCCAAGCGGTAATCATTTCTATGGTGGGGTTTGTCATTCGGAGTTCATAAAGCTCCTTCTTGGCCACTGTCATTTTCATTTGATTTTGAACCACATGTAGTTCCTCCCGGGCCAGCTCAACATGGTCTCTGGCCAAGTGGCGATCCAGCCTTGTGCCGTGGTACTCGCATCCCAGAATGGTACAGGGATGGAGCCTAATGTTGGTCCGTCCGTTGGCCAACAACAGCAGAATTTTTCTTTCATCCAAGTTACGCACACCATGGTTCCTCTGTAGGTGCTTGCTCAGGGCACGGTAGGAGCTATTGCAGATCGGACAACGGACCGCCATCCGACCTGTATTCTTGAGCATTTCGGTACCGGGAAATGTCACCAGAATCGTGGGTAAAAAAGAAGGAAGCGTGAAAAGACTCACGAAAGACGCACTCAGCTTATTTTCAAATCAGTGTTTGTTTTCATTTGCATCATGGTGCGGTGTCCCGTTTAGGCACTCGTTAGGCGGGCAGAGATCCCTGTAATCTCCCCTCACGTTCCTCCAGAGTCTGATTCTCCCAAAGGATACCCGACAGTTTCGGGTACGACCCAGAGGGCGCACGGTGGACGGCCAGGGCGAGGCCGCCACACCGCGCTGGAGTCAGGGTCCCGGTGAGGCGCAGGACGGAGCACCCGGCAGTAGCCTCCAGCAGACCCCCGCGCGGTTCCCTCGTCCCTCAGAAGAGGTGGAGAGGCGGAGGGGTGGGTCTTTTCATCTGCTGGCGGGTTGCCGGGATAACAGTATCCTCCGGGGAGGCATTGAACCCTTCTCAACTGCCCCCCGGAGGAGGCAGGGGAGTCAGGTACCCAGAGGGTGGACGGCCAGGGCGAGGCCGCCACACCGCGCTGGAGTCAGGGTCCCGGTGAGGCGCAGGACGGAGCACCCGGCAGTAGCCTCCAGCAGACCCCCGCGCGGTTCCCTCGTCCCTCAGAAGAGGTGGAGAGGCGGAGGGGTGGGTCTTTTCATCTGCTGGCGGGTTGCCGGGATAACAGTATCCTCCGGGGAGGCATTGAACCCTTCTCAACTGCCCCCCGGAGGAGGCAGGGGAGTCAGGTACCCAGAGGGTGGACGGCCAGGGCGAGGCCGCCACACCGCGCTGGAGTCAGGGTCCCGGTGAGGCGCAGGACGGAGCACCCGGCAGTAGCCTCCAGCAGACCCCCGCGCGGTTCCCTCGTCCCTCAGAAGAGGTGGAGAGGCGGAGGGGTGGGTCTTTTCATCTGCTGGCGGGTTGCCGGGATAACAGTATCCTCCGGGGAGGCATTGAACCCCTCTCAACTGCCCCCCGGAGGAGGCAGGGGAGTCAGGTACCCAGAGGGTGGACGGCCAGGGCGAGGCCGCCACAACCAGAGAACCAGAAAAAAGGGGTGAAATGGGAAAAAAGTACCCCAAAATAGTGTTCCATAAGGCGGGTAGAGTCCCCTGACAACTCCCCATACCTTTCTCCAGGGTGGGAAAAAGTACAAGTCAACTTTTGGAAGAACCAGAGAAAAGGGTGAAAATGGATAAATTGTATCCGAAAATAGTGTTCCAAAAGGCAGGTAGAGTCCCCTGACAACTCCCCATACCTTTCTCCAGGGTGGGAAAAAGTTTAAGTCAACTTTTGGAAGAACCAGAGAAAAGGGTGAAAATGGATAAATTGTATCCGAACATAGTGTTCCAAAAGGCAGGTAGAGTCCCCTGACAACTCCCCATACCTTTCTCCAGGGTGGGAAAAAGTTTAAGTCAACTTTTGGAAGAACCAGAGAAAAGGGTGAAAATGGATAAATTGTATCCGAAAATAGTGTTCCAAAAGGCAGGTAGAGTCCCCTGACAACTCCCCATACCTTTCTCCAGGGTGGGAAAAAGTTTAAGTCAACTTTTGGAAGAACCAGAGAAAAGGGTGAAAATGGATAAATTGTATCCGAAAATAGTGTTCCAAAAGGCAGGTAGAGTCCCCTGACAACTCCCCCTACCTTTCTCCAGAGTCGGAAAAAGTCTAAGTTAACTTTTTGGAAGAACCATAAAAAGGGGTGAAAATGGATAAAATGTATCCCAAAATAGTGCCTCTTGAGGCGGGTAGAGTCCCCTGACAACTCCCCTTGCATTCCTCCAGACACCAGTTTGAAAACTTAAAGTTTTGTGAGAACCATGATTGGGGGTCCTCCAGGCAACAATTTCATCCGATCCAAAGTGCTCATGAGGCGGATACATTCCTCATCATGTGAAAATAGCTCGTTTTTTTCTAAGTGCTCTCAAAAACCGGGTTTCCGATTTCGTGCAGATGGTAGCTTGGAAAAGATGAATGAATTTTTTGGACGGAGGAGGGGAGCTCTCGTTTCCCCTCTCCGTTGTAAATTGCAACGGGGGAGTGCAAAAGTCTCCGGGGCTTCGTTCCGAAGCGCCGAAGACTTGACCCCCTCCCCCGTTGGCACTTTGCGGTGCTTTACCGTCCGCCCATCGGCACCCATAGTCGGCCTTATTCACAGCAGCAACACCCAACCTCCATGGAGGATTTTGCTCGTGCCCCTGGCTACACTTAAAGGGGGTCTACTTTGCGGTGCTTTACCGTCCGCCCATCGGCACCCATAGTCGGCCTTATTCACAGCAGCAACACCCAACCTCCATGGAGGATTTTGCTCGTGCCCCTGGCTACACTTAAAGGGGGTCTACTTTGCGGTGCTTTACCGTCCGCCCATCGGCACCCATAGTCGGCCTTATTCACAGCAGCAACACCCAACCTCCATGGAGGATTTTGCTCGTGCCCCTGGCTACACTTAAAGGGGGTCTACTTTGCGGTGCTTTACCGTCCGCCCATCGGCACCCATAGTCGGCCTTATTCACAGCAGCAACACCCAACCTCCATGGAGGATTTTGCTCGTGCCCCTGGCTACACTTAAAGGGGGTCTACTTTGCGGTGCTTTACCGTCCGCCCATCGGCACCCATAGTCGGCCTTATTCACAGCAGCAACACCCAACCTCCAGTGGAGGATGTTATCATGCCCCTGGCAACACTGGTAAACACTGGTAACATATGTCTAGCCGCTGACAGGAACTTGACATCGGAACTTGACATCGCATTTCCATTGAGCGGACTCCCGTACATGGGAAGGGCAAGTCCCACGGTACCTCCGTTCATAAGGCTGACATTTGCCTTACCATGACAATTGTAGGGGTGTTTGTCTCTACCTGACAACACTGCTGGAAGGCTTTGTGCCAAGGGGAGGAAGGTTGATGAACAAAAGGGAGGTCAAACAGGGCAGCACCATGCTTTTGAAAGAGCTCATTGTAGCATTCTTTGATCACATTCATACCTAGAATACTTGGCACCTTAGGCTGGGGTAAATGTGCGGGGGGGTCCTTAACGACCAGAATTCCCCGACTAGGGACCACTCTGCCCAAAACTTCTACATCAGTCTCTAAGTAACCAACATAAGGTATTTCGATGCCATTTGCTGCATGGAGTTCAAGCCAATGACAGGAGTTGAGACCTCCCTGAAAATGCTGGGCAAAGAAACTCTGAGTGATAGTGGTTACCATTGAGCCGGTGTCGAGTAAACAATTAATCTCCACACCGCCCAGGCCAACAGTTACAGTTGGGCAGGACCCTAACAACTTTGAGACAGCGATGTCATCCTCTGAGCCAGGAGCATTCCCTTCTGAGTCATGGCTCTGCAGACCAGAAGGCATTAGTTAGAACCCAGCCTGGGGGCATAGGGCTTGGGGTTTTGCTGAACGCGCTGATGGGGACAATTTCTAGCAATATGCGCTGGCTGCTGGCAGCGTCTGCACACTACAGGGGCATTTGGAGTGAACTGTTGCTGACTAGGGATATTTTGTAGCTGCAACATATTCTGAGAGAGCTGGTTAATTTGTTCTTGCTGTTTTCTCAACATGTCTTTTAACTGAGCCATATCATCTTGAGCCTTATCATTAGCTGCAACAGCCATCCCACCCTTGTCCTGGGAACCTAGGACTGCACAAAATGATGGCACGGAGTGACTTCTCTCTCTCACACTAGGTGACTGGCCCTCCTGTTCCCATCTAAATGCTTCTGTCCTGACATCGAGTAAGGTGTAATCTGGGTGCATGCGAACCAGGCGTTTTAACTCTCTACGTAAGGCAGGTTCCAGTACATGCTCTACAAATTGGTCCCTTATCAGTACAGCTGAATTGGTCATACCTCCGGGGGTGCTTTTAACCACTCTCTCCATGAGGCAGAAGAGGGCATGGGAATACTCCTGGAGGGATTCTCTAACTAGCTGCTTTCTGGAAAAGAAACTCTCTTGTAGAGCAACATAAGATTTAGAACAACCATACATTTCTTGCAGAATAGTTAAGATTCGTTCTGGATTTTCGCGTTCACCTTGTGGCCGGTACCGAATCTCCTCTCTAGCCTCACTTTCCAGATGGTCATAGATAAAGTAAGCCTGATCTAGAGGAGAGAGGTAACGAGCCCACATGCTGGACCGCACCTCCTCGACCCAATCACTTATCCCTATACCAGAGTTACCTCTAAACACCGGACATTTGCGTTCTCTGGGAAGGTAGAGAACTCTCTCGCCGGTGTGAACCCCCCTTGAGGTGGAGGGTTGTGGTGCAGTGGATGGGCCCCCATCAGCGCTGGTCGAACCTCGAGATACAGCACGCTCCTTTCGCAGCTGCTCATTGTCAGCCTTAAGCTGGGCAATCATGTCCCTTAAGTCTTGCAGATCAGCCTCCATGGCTACTGCGGCGGGAAGAAAGAACGGTCAGTTACTGGTTGCAGGTGAATTAATTCAAGGTCCGTACAGCACAGCCAGGTCTTCAATCCCGCAGCTAGTCTGCTACCGTTTTGCCCCTTACCTCTACACAACCTTGTCTATTTATGCCTCAGAAAACAAATAATTAAAGCACTAAAAAAAATGGTATCGTACAAAAGAACTAGAAGCACACGTCACTGCTTTATACCCTCCTGCCGACAACGCCAAAATGTGACCTGCCCCACCAGGGAAGGGGGGGGCTGCGATAATAAAAGGGGGTTAGGATACTTAACGCTAACCTGGGTTCCCCAATACGAGCCCTTAGGACAAGTCACGCAGATAAGAATAAAAGGATGGACAGGGACGCGGCCTCAAGTTCAAATGTTTACAAACGTTTATTATATAAATAATCAAATAAAAGTTCAGTAATATAAAATGCAGATTATACAATTTATTCAGCTTTCTCAGTCGACACACCTAAGTTCCACACTTGAAGGCTGGCTCTGACAAGGAGAAAATAATTACAATATCACAAATAAAGTGATAGTTAAATAGTTAAAAAGTGATTCTTCTGGCCAACTGCTGAGGATTTCCCCAAAACCACAATATCACCACGTGTAGCTGTATTCAATCAACACTCACTGCAAATCACTCATATCTGCAAATCACATGCTCCACTCCACAGTATGGCCAGGATCGTCACTGAAGTATAAGCAAAATGACAGTATTAGACCTTGTGGGACAGGGTGGGTCGTTACAAGGAGGGTGCTGTAGCTTTAAAGATTTAAATTACTAGTTTGTACACAGTACAACAAACTAGTCAATAAGTAAAACATAGAAGGTAGGCAAAACGGTAGCAAACTAATCCTAAAATAAATGGAGAAAGGAGATTAGAACCTGTATAACAGATTTATATGAATGTCTTTCAATGTACATACATTTAATCTCCTACCTCTGATGCAAACACATTCACTCAATCATCACCTCACTGGACACCTCCGCAACGGTGATTCTCTACAGTCTCTGCTGGGGCCGTCAAGAAGCCTGGCATTTACATGCCACATGTTAACAATTTAGTGGCACACTGAATGTTCTAACAAGTCCCAACAGCAGCTTCACATACCTCGTATAGGGGGAATACACTCCTATCAGCCAGACAACGATAACTGGAACAAGAACACTCGTAATAGTCACAGCTGATTTGGGTGAGGAGTGAGTGGGCATTTAAAGTGTGGCGGGAGGTGCTAAACTACCTACAGCTGCGCGCTTTCCTTATATGGAAGGGCCAGCTGACTAAAGAGGGGGGGGGGTGTGTCTTAAAGGGGCAGTGGCGGCCCAGCCACGTGAAGAAATTATCTGACAGCTAATCTAGAAAACAGTAGCACCGGCTACATGTAGAAGAAACCTAGCCTAACCCTCAGCTTTTTAAGCAGGTTATTGACATGAAGTTTAAAAGTGAGACAATCATCAAGCCAGATACCAAGGTATTTGTAACAGGTAACCACTTCATGTTTTATTCCTTGCGTAGTTACAATATCTAAAACAGGCTCTGGTGTCTTTTTAGCTTTAGAAAAGAGCATTACCTTTCTCAACATTTAAATGAAGCTTTAGTTCAGAGAGCTGAGTCTGAATAATGTTAAAAACAGCCTGTAATTTAACACCAGCCTCCTTAATGGAGGGCCCTGCACAGTACATCACGGTATCATCCGCATAAAAATGTAAAGTAGCTTCATCCAACACACTCTCACTCCCTAAGCGTCCAATAGCGACGTTTGGTCAGTGTCCGTGGCGTCCAATTGTGACGCTCCTAGGCTCCTTCAGCGTCATAAAGGGACGCAAATAGCTTTCAACTGATTGCAATGTATTCCCATCTGCGTCGGGATTTGACGCTCATGGAAGCACGGCATTCGTTTATGCCGGCTGCCCTTAAAGGCAATGTGAGCATCCATTCCCATTGGATAACAGAGAATTGTACACCCGGAAGTAAGTATTCCTCTTACTGTCGATTGATTTTACAGTGATATCTGCACTACTCATCGACTAAAAAACACCAGATTATCCTTGTTAATTACACAACATTGATTGGTTTAAATTGTGTGCAATGCTTTTGTATTTTTCCCCTTCGATTCGGAGAAACAAATATTTTTTCTGAGTAAAGGATGGCAGAAGACACTACACTACCCAGAATCCCCAGCTATCGTTTGGACTACACCATGTGCTCTGTTTGACAAACCCCGTTTTTTTCACCATTCATTCCGATGGCTGGCATCTATGTCACATGATCTTCAAATTTCTCCCTGCAGAAAAAGAAAACATGGCCGAAATTCGTTTTATTCTCGGTAGAAAATGCCTATTTTAAAGTTAGTTTGGCCATTGTAAGGAAATATTTGTATGTATGCATGCAAACTGTGAAGAAGCTTGAAAATGATTTGTGTAGAAAACTGGGCTGGTTTTGGGCCTGCTAACATGTGGTTTTTTGAGGACAAAGGAAGAGGGGGAAGGTCAGGAGTTAACATACAGTCATCCCTGATGTGGGGTGTTGATGATAATTTGGGCAGCCAATCACTGGTCTGGAAGGGAGGCGCAGATAACTCCTCCGGTCAGCGAGGTATTTAGACAGGAACCCCGTTGTGTGCTCGCCCTCTTTCTCCTCTGGCTGGCTGGCTGGCTGGCTGGCTGGCTGGCTGGCTGGCTGGCTGGCTGGCTGGCTCACGTGAGTATCAGGTAAATGTGGGATCCCACAGAACTGTATGTAATTTGTACTGTATTGATTGTACTTGATTGTATTGCATTGTATATTACCATTAAAGTGGATTATTGTTTAACGGTTAAGTGTATGCTCTGGATTCCCTTCATGTAAGATAACAGCTATGTTTAGGGACGCGGGGGGATTTGGAAATGCGGCCAAGTTATCATTTAAATCTCCTAACAAATGGTGATCTCGACATGCCGAATAAACATGAGCTGTGGAAGGATTCAGGCGACCAGACTAGGTCGGGAACAAGCACTTTTAGACGCCTCGGACAATAGCAGGGCCCTGTAGGATTGTCTGTAGGCGTTTCAGAGTGTTTTTGAAGTTTGAATGGAGTATACAATGCATATTTTTTACCATGTTAGGAAAGTTATATATAACACGTGAACGTTGATCGCAGGGTATAGAGAGTCCTGCGTGACGAGAAATATAGAGCAGTTAGCGTGGATCTCAGGTAGTATATTCCTGAAGTGACGTAGAAGCGGTGCAGTTCGTGGGCTTTAGGTGTAAGTCCTACACGACGGAACCTGGATGATCGATATTTCAGATCGATCCGCCGTTTATAACTGGGGGTAAAATAAGAGTCCAAGACCAAATAAGCGAAAGTGTCAGCGGACTGTTATCTGTTAAATCCTTGGGAGAGAGCGCTAATGTCACCTACATTGTGACGAGACCGGCTCCCGTTTCCCTTGTCTGTAAAAATTAATTTGAAAGGCTGACGTAAACATAACGTTGATTGCAAGGTAGGCAGAGAGTCCTGCGTGACGACATATGTAGCACGTTATCAAGCCGGACAAACTGTACGGGGAATAAATCTGTGTGATTTTTACCTAAATAACCTGTGTGACCGATTGTCTGTGATAATCAGACATTCGCTCAGAAGAGTGAAGCTCATTTGTGCTCTGCTGCTGCCATCTAGTGGCTGAAAGGGGGGGAAGCACGTTAATTAAGTCAGATAAATAAAAGCGAAGTCAATATATTGCGTATATTTAAATAAATGAGCTGTCTGTAGGTTGTCATTGTTGATTAGTACAGACCTTGTTTTATGTTGGTAAATGTAATGATACGAAAGCAAGCTATTCATCACAATTGTATTTTTAGGTTATGAATAAAACAAAAAGTAGTGGCCTAAGGGATAAGCGGAAAGGTTTTTTGAACGCTTGTCAGTTAGGACAAGGGTGCTTATGCCCGCTTAGGTTTGCAATGTGCGCCATCACGTTAAAACAGGATTGGTGGCAATTTCAGTTCATTGCTTGCTTCCACACGCCTTCCCCCTCCTTGTCTTTTTCACGACAATAGTTAATGCATTAGAACGATTGTCAACTTGCCGTGTTTCTAGGATTCGGACTCGCTGTTCCGGAACGGCCTTTCAAAATAAAAGCCAAAGGCCGCTGTTCGCCAGAGAGGCCTTCACAATAAAACAGTAATTAGCTTAACAATATATTTAACTTATATTGCGTCCTTAAAATATTGATTTTAATTCATTACAGATCTAACCTGCTTGCAACACAACTTAGATAAACAATTTCAAGTGGTTAAAGGGGGTTTCCTGTCTGGCTCATTGGATTTAGAACTGAAGTAAGGGAGAATAGTGTTTTATGAGTCATTCCTCATGGTTTCGGAAGATAAATCATCAGTTTGTCTGGACTTTGATATAGAGATAGGATCATGGTGGAGAAGGAAGACCTTTTTTGGTTTCAAATTAAAGAAGAGTTTAAGGATGAAGTAAGCAGGACTTCAACTGGTCAAAAGAGATTTTAAAGTTTAATATTCTTGGTTAGCAAACAAGACATCTGATTATTATGTCACACATGATAATCTTGCTATAGAAACTAGCTTAAAATATTGGAGAAAATATGTAGATGTTCTTTCGTAGTGTGTGGAATATGTGATGCTGGAAACATGTACGTTTTTCAATGTATAGGAGAAAATGGTTTCCTGAAAGAGTTATGTTGGGTAAATATGTAGCAATGGATGAAACAATTTTTAGAGTGAGTTTTTGTAATATCATTTGTAGACATCAATTAGGTTGTTTAGATGGCATTTAACAATTAAGACATATAGTATGATTACAAAGAGTCAGAGTGGAAAGGGTTGGATTTATTTAACCTCAGTGTGCTAGATTTTTTATAGGTAATGCGTCCCGAGACCTGGACTCCCCCTCTGAGTTAGAAAAGGCTACGATCCCGACCCTCCAAGCAGACAAAAGACCTAACCCAACGGGAGACTCCTCCTTCTCCATCGAACAGACAGAGAACCAGAGCTGAAACAACAACAACAAGACTGCAGCCAGAACTATCTCCACCTGTGGCATCCAGAACCAAACAGCATGCTGACGGGCAGAGATCTACGCTCATCAGTCCCTCAGACGGGACCATGAAGTTCCAAGCTGAGCACAGGCGCAAAGTGTGGGACATGAGAGCAGAATCCGCCCTCCATAAAAACAGCAGGGAGACTGTAAAGGAGGAGATGAAATGCGAAGCAGTGCAAGAACATTAGCATGATGAGGCATGCAGATGTAACTGGGCCAATGGCTGACAGCGGATGAAGTTACAGCTGATGGACTGAAGAGAACACAGAATCAGAGGAGTTGGCATGGTCGATTAGAAGTGAGGAGGCCGGGGTCACGGCTTGAGAAATCCAGAGGAGGAGAAAAGGAAAACGGGAATGAGTGAGTTTACACATAAACACACTTATTCACAAAACGCACATTTAAAGCATAAATACGTAAAGACAGAAAGATTTATTAAATTAAAAATAGCAGTAAACTATTAGAGTAAAATGAGAACACACTGAGGGTTAAAGGGGGCCACATGACAGAGTACAACCATATTCTTCAATCTTTTCATCAGGTTAACAAAATATTCTTTGACATTTTTATTCACGTGTGAATAAAGTAGTGGGATAGTTTTAGGAACCACTCTATAAGACAAATCTTTATCTGTATGGATAATGTTAAAGGGAGAGCTGGTGCCAAGCCAGATATCGTATTCCAATCTAAATAATTGATTTCACCATTGTAGCATAGTTATTACCATAGGAAATATGAAATGACTTCTGTTTTTAAATCCTTGATAAAGGAGGGATTAATGGTTGCATGTTCGGACATCCAGGGTTCCACACACTGCTAGAGAGTTTAACATTGATTTTTAGGTGGGCCAGAATTGATGACATGTGGTGGTTATACCATTGTTATCGTGAACAAAACATAAATAAGGACATAGTATCTGCTTGAAGATGAATGGATTTCATATCCTAGAGGGGATTAGTTATTGTGAAGACTCCACAAGGTATCTACTAATGTATTGTAGAGAACTTGAATTGACTTGATAAATAAGTGAAGATAAGAAGATGTATGGACCATAAATTAGTCAAGTGGTAAATAAAAATAGCGGAAAAGAGGGGAACTATTAAAGGGAAGTGGAAAATCAGTCTAATACACACTGATAAAAAAAAAGGGGGTGGGCATGAAGGAAGTATGCACTGGACTTTTTATTCGTGTGTGAATTTGGTAGTGTTTTAATTTGTTACAGTATTGATCAGTTCAAAGGGAGAGTTTTAGTAACAGCTCTATAAGATCAGATAAATATTTATTTATATAGGTCATGTTGAAGGGAAAGCTGGTTCTAAACAAAATATAGTATTTCAATTTGAGGTACTGGTTTCATGTTCAGACACCCAGAGTTCCACGCACTGTTAAAGAGGGTAACATTGTTCTTTAAGTGCACCAGAATTGAAGATAAATTGATAGAATGAGTTATGGAATAAATAGCAGATCTTTACAGATCCTAGTAATGTTTTGACACAAGATAGTGATGTACACATGTTTCTGAAATAGATCTATTAGTCATTTTAATACTAATTAGGTGTAAATGAATTGCAGTAATAGTAATAGTACAATAAGGAAGTGACATTTTTTTGGCTAGACACTTTTCAGGGAATGTGGGAAACAGCAAGGAGGGGTTGGAGATATCTTGAACATTATAGTTGTAATTGTGAATTAATAAATGATGGCGCTCCATATATACAGATTTGTATAGACGGAGGATGCTGGCCTGTGCTGGAACATCATAGTCTCTGCAGAGCACGACACATGGCCAAAAAGACTGAGACCAACTTACCGACAGGGTAACTTGGGAAGGCACTGTCAATGACTGACTCTGCAGTGAACCTGACCAAACCTGACTTTACAACCTGACAGTGTGAGTGTGAGTGGGTGTATGTCTGCACCTGATCAGTGCAACTGCATGATTTAAAACGATGACTAATCAAGCATGTTTTGGACTAACACATTATTTTTGTGTGATAATAATGTGTGAAATGAGAGGTTTCATAACATTGCACAAAAGGGGAAACCGTATCTAATCTGCTTCATGATGTTTCACTCCCACAGGAGGTGGCGGTTTGAAGAATGTGAAACTCAAACTATGAAATTTGGAATTCTGTTTATTTTAGGACTGAATGATGGAGAGAAACACTCTCAAGTGTTTACTGGGAAAAATGTTTGGTATTGTCTTATAATCCATTATGACCTGAAGGTTTTCTTCCCATACAGGTTTTTGTTTACACATGAGAGAATGTGTAAAAAAGGGGAGTGTAAACTTTACAATGTACATTTTTCATTTAGGGACTGAAAGGAACCTGCTGCCCAACTCCATTGTTCAATCTGACCATTGATTGACAGTTTTAGAATTGACCTGCTCCATATTTGGGGATAAGAGACTGTTTGATGAATGTTGACATGTCTCTAATATTGATTAAGTTATAGCAGGTAACACAGATAGAGAATCCGTGGCCAAGGGGCTGCCAGAGAGATGTAAGTCCAGAATGGAATACTGGAGAGGCTGACCGGTGAGTAATGTTTCAACAGACAACATCATGTAACTAGCCTGGTAAAGAAGTAAGAGCCATAGACTTTATTGTTTAGGTCATTATGGGGATATACATTTCATCTACATTTGTAATAGAAAGACATTTGATGACAGTTTGTTGGAATTTTGTATTCATTTTTTAGTTGGATAATATCTAAGAACTGACGGGTAGAAGCAGTATCACCAGGAAGCCATTCACTTTGTTAGTATTGTGATTTTGGTTGTTTTTGAATCCATAAGATTAGTGTGTTTCTTTACCAGAAACATTAGCAGTTCAAATCATATTTTTTGATTTTTAATGGGATCTCAGGGATTTCATTTAAATAAATACAGATGCTTGTCAGAAATTCAGAGCTATTGAAATATGTTATTTAGTTTACCTAAAGATGTTGGGGTTCTTATTTAGTGGGCACAGTCCAAGTATTAAGATTCTGAAGCTGCACAATTAATTTAGAAAATCTGTGCACCGATGTCGGTTGTTGTAAGACACCCCACCAACAGGCTCCAAGTTGCCACGCACTGGTGGGTCAAACAGCCGAGGGCCCCAGAGCCCGGAGCGTAGGCTTGAGGGATTTGTATCAGATTTCTCCACACAGGTTGCTGACGCCGAAAGAGGGACCCGAGACGCAGGAGGCTGACTGTCAACCCCAGGCTCTCCGGCCCCGACCGAGTGACCCAGAGGACATCCCATGCCGTCCGCCTACAAGGAAAGGGGGACAACTGGTACCACTGTGCGGAGCCAGTGTGCGGCGGGGGAAAACACCTGCGAGGACCCTAGACGACATCAGGACAGATCTGGCTCTCGTCATGGAGGTCGACTCGGATGCTGTCATCAGCGGATTGGAGGAGAAGGACATCGAGGACATCCATCATCCATCCAGCAGTCGTCCCGGGAGGCATCATCATCGGACCGGAGAAGGAAGATCGGGGGGACATCTATTCAGCATCGACTCGGAAGCCGCCGTCAGCGGATCAGAGGGGACAAAGACACGGCAAGCCAGGATGGCACAGGGGACTCCACTCTCCGCTGAAACAGGAGTGTGTGTTAAGTGCAACAAGACGGTGTATGGAGCCAGCCAGGCCTGCCAAGCTATGGGCAGCCTCTACCATGACAGCTGCTTCACCTGCAGCGCCTGTAGTCGAAGGCTGAGAGGGAAGGCGTTCTACTATGACGCAGGAAGGGTTTTCTGTGAAGAGGACTTTCTGTACTCTGGGTTCCAGCAGTCTGCAGACAAGTGCAACGCAGGTGGACATCTAATCATGGACATGCAGGCCCTGGGGAAGTCTTACCGCCCCGGTTGCTTCCGCTGCGTCATCTGCAACGAGAGCCTGGACGGAGTGCCCTTCACTGTGGACACTGAGAATAAAAAGTATGGAGACTCAGCAGACAAGGATGCAGTTTTTTGCAAGTGCCTTGTGTAAATTGCACTCTCTTTTTTAAGAGTGCAAAAGAGGGAATTGTAAGGAAATATTTGTATGTATGCATGCAAACTGTGAAGAAGCTTGAAAATGATTTGTGTAGAAAACTGGGCTGGTTTTGGGCCTGCTAACATGTGGTTTTTTGAGGACAAAGGAAGAGGGGGAAGGTCAGGAGTTAACATACAGTCATCCCTGATGTGGGGTGTTGATGATAATTTGGGCAGCCAATCACTGGTCTGGAAGGGAGGCGCAGATAACTCCTCCGGTCAGCGAGGTATTTAGACAGGAACCCCGTTGTGTGCTCGCCCTCTTTCTCCTCTGGCTGGCTGGCTGGCTGGCTGGCTGGCTGGCTGGCTGGCTGGCTGGCTGGCTGGCTGGCTGGCTCACGTGAGTATCAGGTAAATGTGGGATCCCACAGAACTGTATGTAATTTGTACTGTATTGATTGTACTTGATTGTATTGCATTGTATATTACCATTAAAGTGGATTATTGTTTAACGGTTAAGTGTATGCTCTGGATTCCCTTCATGTAAGATAACAGCTATGTTTAGGGACGCGGGGGGATTTGGAAATGCGGCCAAGTTATCATTTAAATCTCCTAACAAATGGTGATCTCGACATGCCGAATAAACATGAGCTGTGAAAGGATTCAGGCGACCAGACTAGGTCGGGAACAAGCACTTTTAGACGCCTCGGACAATAGCAGGGCCCTGTAGGATTGTCTGTAGGCGTTTCAGAGTGTTTTTGAAGTTTGAATGGAGTATACAATGCATATTTTTTACCATGTTAGGAAAGTTATATATAACACGTGAACGTTGATCGCAAGGTATAGAGAGTCCTGCGTGACGAGAAATATAGAGCAGTTAGCGTGGATCTCAGGTAGTATATTCCTGAAGTGACGTAGAAGCGGTTCAGTTCGTGGGCTTTAGGTGTAAGTCCTACACGACGGAACCTGGATGATCGATATTTCAGATCGATCCGCCGTTTATAACTGGGGGTAAAATAAGAGTCCAAGACCAAATAAGCGAAAGTGTCAGCGGACTGTTATCTGTTAAATCCTTGGGAGAGAGCGCTAACGTCACCTACATTGTGACGAGACCGGCTCCCGTTTCCCTTGTCTGTAAAAATTAATTTGAAAGGCTGACGTAAACATAACGTTGATCGCAAGGTAGGCAGAGAGTCCTGCGTGACGACATATGTAGGACGTTATCAAGCCGGACAAACTGTACGGGGAATAAATCTGTGTGATTTTTACCTAAATAACCTGTGTGACTGATTGTCTGTGATAATCAGACATTCGCTCAGAAGATTGAAGCTCATTTGTGCTCTGCTGCTGCCATCTAGTGGCTGAAAGGGGGGGGAAGCACGTTAATTAAGTCAGATAAATAAAAGCGAAGTCAATATATTGCGTATATTTAAATAAATGAGCTGTCTGTAGGTTGTCATTGTTGATTAGTACAGACCTTGTTTTATGTTGGTAAATGTAATGATACGAAAGCAAGCTATTCATCACAATTGTATTTTTAGGTTATGAATAAAACAAAAAGTAGTGGCCTAAGGGATAAGCGGAAAGGTTTTTTGAACGCTTGTCAGTTAGGACAGGGGTGCTTATGCCCGCTTAGGTTTGCAATGTGCGCCATCACGTTAAAACAGGATTGGTGGCATTTTCAGTTCATTGCTTGCTTCCACACGCCTTCCCCCTCCTTGTCTTTTTCACGACAATAGTTAATGCATTAGAACGATTGTCAACTTGCCGTATTTCTAGGATTCGGACTCGCTGTTCCGGAACGGCCTTTCAAAATAAAAGCCAAAGGCCGCTGTTCGCCAGAGAGGCCTTCACAATAAAACAGTAATTAGCTTAACAATATATTTAACTTATATTGCGTCCTTAAAATATTGATTTTAATTCATTACAGATCTAACCTGCTTGCAACACAACTTAGATAAACAATTTCAAGTGGTTAAAGGGGGTTTCCTGTCTGGCTCATTTGATTTAGAACTGAAGTAAGGGAGAATAGTGTTTTATGAGTCATTCCTCATGGTTTCTGAAGATAAATCATCAGTTTGTCTGGACTTTGATATAGAGATAGGATCATGGTGGAGAAGGAAGACCTTTTTTGGTTTCAAATTAAAGAAGAGTTTAAGGATGAAGTAAGCAGGACTTCAACTGGTCAAAAGAGATTTTAAAGTTTAATATTCTTGGTTAGCAAACAAGACATCTGATTATTATGTCACACATGATAATCTTGCTATAGAAACTAGCTTAAAATATTGGAGAAAATATGTAGATGTTCTTTCGTAGTGTGTGGAATATGTGATGCTGGAAACATGTACGTTTTTCAATGTATAGGAGAAAATGGTTTCCTGAAAGAGTTATGTTGGGTAAATATGTAGCAATGGATGAAACCATTTTTAGAGTGAGTTTTTGTAATATCAATTGTAGACATCAATAGGCTGAGAGGGAAGGCGTTCTACTATGACGCAGGAAGGGTTTTCTGTGAAGAGGACTTACCGCCCCGGTTGCTTCCGCTGCGTCATCTGCAACGAGAGCCTGGACGGAGTGCCCTTCACTGTGGACACTGAGAATAAAAAGTATGGAGACTCAGCAGACAAGGATGCAGTTTTTTGCAAGTGCCTTGTGTGAATTGCACTCTCTTTTTTAAGAGTGCAAAAGAGGGAATTGTAAGGAAATATTTGTATGTATGCATGCAAACTGTGAAGAAGCTTGAAAATGATTTGTGTAGAAAACTGGGCTGGTTTTGGGCCTGCTAACATGTGGTTTTTTGAGGGGGAAGGAAGAGGGGGAAGGTCAGGAGTTAACATACAGTCATCCCTGATGTGGGGTGTTGATGATAATTTGGGCAGCCAATCACTGGTCTGGAAGGGAGGCGCAGATAACTCCTCCGGTCAGCGAGGTATTTAGACAGGAACCCCGTTGTGTGCTCGCCCTCTTTCTCCTCTGGCTGGCTGGCTGGCTGGCTGGCTGGCTGGCTGGCTGGCTGGCTGGCTGGCTGGCTGGCTGGCTCACGTGATTATCAGGTAAATGTGGGATCCCACAGAACTGTATGTAATTTGTACTGTATTGATTGTACTTGATTGTATTGCATTGTATATTACCATTAAAGTGGATTATTGTTTAACGGTTAAGTGTATGCTCTGGATTCCCTTCATGTAAGATAACAGCTATGTTTAGGGACGCGGGGGGATTTTGAAATGCGGCCAAGTTATCATTTAAATCTCCTAACACCATTAAAATGCGTTTTGATGTCATTTGATGCGAGAAATATGAGTTGTTATTTCAGATTATGTGTGCAGTGGATGTACATGATCTTTAGTTTGCTAATTATTACGAATATTACTTCAGGAAATCGCGACGTTTTCATTGTTACCAAGGTGGTTGCTAGGGACGCTGCTATCGATATTATTTTGTGTTATGTTGTGTAACTGTTTAATGGTGTTATCTTTATTGCTACCCCTTCCCCGTCAATGTATAGTGTTGGTCCACAGCCTAAACATATTAGTTTAACAAAATCCGCATCTAAAGATAGCCTACGTTATTTTCCCCCTGTGCAATTCCAGTCTCACATCTCACAGCACATCGTCATTAACAAATACCGGAAACAGACCTTTCGGTTTAAAAAAAATAATAATAATACTTTATTCCGAGTGTGCTTGCTTTTCTCTTTGAAAGTCATCACATAACGGCATTGTAATACACGGTTCGGCTGCATTACATATTACATATCTGCCGTAGTTCTGTATTTATAGAGCCCTGATGAGAAGACAAACATGAGGAACTGAAAACGTGACGTGGATCATAAATATATCAGCCATTAAACAACATCTTACATTTCTTTTCACACAATACGTCTCCTTGCAGTATCAACACTAATTCGGCTCAGTTTTATATTTGATCCAATTGGTAGATAGGCTGTTTTTACACCATAAAGGTGCACAGCTGATATAAAGGGACACCTGGTGGTTAAAGCATTATTGCGTTATTGAATTTAATTATTTTTATTATTAGATATTAATACGATCCCTATAAAGTATATTCATTACTCGTTATTCTCTACTAATAGTTAATTAAAGACTGTATGTAATGACTATTTTGCACATCCCTTTCAAGATTTCATGATTTTCTAAGGTTTATTGACATATCATATAGGCCTACACAACTGTGGTGTAGTTCTGCACTGAATGAAAAACTTGGGTTGCAGGTTCCTCAATAGTGCATTACAAGACATCTATCAATATTTGTCATGTCTAGGAAACTAATAGTGAAAGTGTATTCTTTATGTTAGTTTTGTCATGTCCCTTTGTCCTGTGCTTTGTTTATTCCCTTAATTAATCATCCCTCTCATTTCAGGCCTCCACGCTCCCCGCCCCCTTCTGTCTCCTGCGTCCTTGATTGTTTTCCCCGCCCTGATTGTTTCCACCTGTGTACCCTTTACCTGTGTATATATTGTGGTAGCTTCCTCCTGTTCATTGTCAGTTTGTTGTCTTACTATGACCCACGTTCCTGATTACCTCACGGACTTCCCACGGATCTACCTCATTGATCACTTACTGGTTTTCCTCGAAAGAGTATATTTGTTTTCCTTGTTTTGATTACTGTGCTAAATTCCAGTAAAGTCTTTATTTTTGAAAACACTATCTGAGTCGTGCAATTGAGTTCATGCCTCAGAGTCTCTCCTTGACAGTACGAACTGACCATTAAAATGAACTCAGCCGACTCAGACCAGCTAAAGAACGCCATCCGCTCTCAGGGCCAACGTCTTGGGCAACAAGAAGAGCAGATGGCCGCCATACAGCACGGAGTGCAGCACCTATCCAACAGCCACGGGGAACTACAATCTTCGGTGACAACCCAGGTGAATCTGCTGGCAGCTGAGGTCCAGCGTGTGCTCACTCACCTGCAGGCTGCTTCTCCTCCCACGACTCCCCCGGTTCCGTCGGCGACCGGTTCCGATCCCAACCGGTCTACTGAGCCGCACAGTACTTCCATGCGTCTGGCTCCACCCGAAAAATACTCCGGAGACTCGGAGGGCTGCCGGACGTTCATTGTGCAGTGTGAATTACACTATCACCACCAACCGGCTGCTTTTCCCACGGACAATTCCAAAGTGGCTTTCATGATCTCCCATCTCTTCGGCCGAGCAGCAGCGTGGGCTACGGCAGAGTGGTCCCGAGGCTCCCCCATCTGCGGGTCTTTGAAAGACTTCATAGACACTATGAGAAAGATCTTCAATCAAACCACGCCGGGCAGGGAAGCAGCTCGGGCTCTGATTAAGCTGAAACAACATCAGCGGAGTGTGGCTGACTACGCCATCGAGTTCCGGACTATGGCAGCCGATAGCGGCTGGAACTCCGCTGCATTGTTTGACGCTTTTGTCAGCGGTCTCTCGGATTCCCTACAAGACCAGCTGGCGCCTCTCGATCTGCCCGCTGACTTGGACTCTGTCATATCCATGGCAATACGGATAGACAATCGTTTGACGGAGAGGAGAAGGAATAAATCCAAGGATGCGGTTGATCCGCCTCCCCAGAGGAGACGCTCGCCGCTGGATACTACTTCTTCTTGGAGGCCCCGTCACCCCTCACCTGCGTTCCGGACAACAGCGCCCCCTGGCTCCGTGGAGGAGCCAATGCAGTTGGGCCGCGCCAAGCTTTCGATGGCAGAACGTCAGCGTCGATTAAAGGAGGGTCTGTGCTTCTACTGCGGGCAGCGCGGACATCCACAAGCGGCTTGTCCGGTAAAAGAGGAGGCTCACCAATAAAGAGGAGTACGTTGGTGAGCCGGATCTCTTCCTCTGACTTTCCTCCTCGCACCCTGACCCGCATCCAGGTAAAAATCAGAGACAATGTGGTTACTCATGGTGCACTCATTGACTCAGGGGCAGACGAAAGTCTGATGGATTGGGATTTAGTTAAAAGATTGGACATAAAAACTAAACCTCTACCCCAGCCTCTTGAAGCGAGTGCTCTCGATGGGCGGCTGTTGTTTAAAGTGACTCACCAAACGGAGCCTTTAGAAATAAGATGTGATGATAACCATCACGAGACAATGTCATTTCACTTGTTTAATTCAGCCCAACATCCACTCATTTTGGGGTTTCCCTGGTTGAAACTTCATAACCCTCACATTGATTGGCAATCTGGGAGGGTGGAGGGGTGGGGAAAGAATTGCAGAGATCACTGTGTTAAGCAGGTAGCGGAGATTGACAGAAGAGGTAACACTGGGAGGGTTAGGCAGGGAACTATCCCAGAAATATATTTTCCTGATGTTCTTTCAGTCCCTTCCTGCTACCACGATTTAAGTGAAGTATTCAGTAAATCCAAGGCTCTGACTCTTCCGCCTCACCGCCCCTATGACTGTGCTATCGACCTGATTGCTGGGTCTACAATTCCTTAGGGTCGACTATATGCTATTTCAGGACCTGAGAAAGAGGCCATGAAGGACTATATTGATGCCTCCCTCAAAACAGGCCTTATTCGCCCTTCCTCATCACCAGCAGGAGCGGGGTTTTTTTTTGTTGGGAAAAAGGATGGGTCTCTTAGGCCCTGTATTGACTACTCACCTCTCAATGACATTACGGTTAAAAACCGGTACCCCCTTCCTCTCATCTCGTCAGCCTTCGAGCAGCTTCAGGATGCCAAGGTTTTCACCAAGCTAGACCTGCGTAACGCTTATCATTTAGTCAGGATCAGGGAGGGCGATGAATGGAAGACGGGTTTCAACACCCCTTCAGGCCACTATGAATACCGTGTAATGCCATTTGGATTATCAAATGCTCCTGCTGTGTTCCAGGCTATGATCAACGACGTGTTGAGGGAGTTTCTGAACCGTTTCGTTTTTGTATATCTTGACGACATTCTGATCTACTCCCCTGACCTTGACACCCATAAACAACATGTCCGCCAGGTTCTACAAGAGCTGCTCAAGAATAGGTTGTTTGTCAAAGCAGAAAAATGCGAATTCCATGCAGAGACAGTCACTTTCTTGGGCTTCATCATTTCGCCAGGTCAGGTTAGGATGGACCCAGAGAAGGTTAGCGCAGTAGCTTGTTGGCCTACCCCTGACTCTCGTAAGAAAGTGCAGCAGTTTTTAGGCTTTGCAAATTTTTACAGACGTTTTGTGCGGAGGTTCAGTGCTATTGCAGCCCCTCTTCATGTCCTCACGTCCCCTCAAGTGCCTTTTTTGTGGTCTCCTCAGGCTGAGGAGGCTTTTTCTCGGCTTAAAGGAATGTTCACCTCTGCTCCCATACTTACCTTGCCGGACACCACTCGTCAGTTTGTGGTAGAAGTGGATGCCTCCAACGAAGGGGTGGGAGCGGTCCTCTCCCAGCGACTACAGAAGGACAACAAGCTTCACCCCTGCGCTTTCCTGTCCAGGAAGCTCTCCCCAGCAGAGAGAAATTACGACGTGGGAAACCGTGAGTTGCTGGCCGTGAAGCTGGCACTGGAAGAGTGGAGGCATTGGTTGGAGGGAGCCGAGCATCCTTTCGTGGTTTGGACCGATCACAAAAACTTGGAGTATATAAGAAAGGCCAAAAGACTGAACTCCCGCCAGGCTAGGTGGACCTTGTTTTTCAATCGTTTTGACTTTGTTCTTTCCTTCAGGCCGGGGTCTCAGAATGTCAAGCCTGACGCTCTGTCCCGTCTGTTTGATCCTGTGCCTGCAGTCAAGGAGCCGGAACCCATCATCCAATTAAACCAGGTGGTGGGAGCGCTGACTTGGTCAGTAGAGAAGGAGGTCATACGAGCCAATGCTGGAGCTCCTGCACCAAGGGGTTGCCCGCCTAACCGGCTTTTCGTTCAGGAGGCCGAGCGACCACAGGTGATCCACTGGGCTCACACTTCGCTGCTCACCTGTCACCCTGGAGTCAAGAGAACTATGTTCATCATAAAACAACGTTTCTGGTGGACATCCATGGAGAAGGAGGTGAAGGAGTATGTGGAGGCGTGCCCTGTCTGCGCTCGAAACAAGACCTCTTCCAGGGCGCGAATAGGACTATTACAACCACTCCCTATTCCCAACAGACCCTGGTCAGAGATCTCCATGGACTTCGTCACTGGCCTGCCCCTCTCTAGAGGTAAAACCACAGTTCTTACGGTAGTGGACCGTTTTTCGAAAATGACACATTTCATTGCTCTGCCCAAGATGCCCTCAGCGAAGGAAACGGCTGAGGTCATGATGCATAATGTGTTTCGGCTTCATGGTTTCCCAAAGGATATTGTCTCCGACCGGGGCCCCCAGTTTGTGTCACGCTTCTGGAAGGAGTTCTGCTGCCTCATCGGTGCCACGGTCAGTCTCTCGTCAGGATACCATCCGGAGTCTAACGGCCAGACAGAGCGCCTAAATCAAGAACTGGAGACCTGTTTGCGCTGCTTGGTGTCCCAGAATCCATCCTCCTGGAGCGAGCACCTCACCTGGGTTGAGTATGCGCACAACATCCTCCCTACTTCTGCCACGGGCCTGTCCCCATTTCACTGTTTATGGCTACCAGCCGCCACTGTTCCCAGCCACGGAGAGGGAGGTCACAGTCCCGTCTGCCCACGCGCTGGTCAGGCGTTGTCGGCGCGTGTGGGCTGCGGCTAGGAAGATCCTCTGCAGGAATTCACAACTGGTGAAAAGAGCAGCAGACCGAAAACGCCGACCAGCTCCTGTATATCAGCCAGGCCAAAAAGTCTGGCTTTCTACACGAGACCTTCCCCTCCACGTACTCTCCCGTAAATTGGCTCCCCGGTTTGTGGGTCCTTTTCCCGTCACCAAGGTCATCAACCCGGTTTCAGTGAGACTACGGCTTCCCAGGTCCATGAAGGTACATCCCACCTTCCATGTAGGGAAACTAAAACCCTTGAAGGAGAGCGCTATGGTTCCCACCGCCAAACCCCCCCCCCCCCCCCCGGATGATTGATGGAGGTCCGGTTTACACCGTCAAGAAGATATTGGCTAGTCGGAAAAGGGGTAGAGGGCGACAGCTACTGGTTGACTGGAAGGGTTATGGTCCTGAGGAGCGGATATGGATTCCTTCCCGCTTCGTCATAGATAAAAGCCTCATTGAGGATTTTGACCGCCTCAACTCAGAGGAGCCTGGGCCGTCAGGAGCCGTCCCTAGAAGGGGGGGTACTGTCATGTCTAGGAAACTAATAGTGAAAGTTTATTCTTTATGTTAGTTTTGTCATGTCCCTTTGTCCTGTGCTTTGTTTATTCCCTTAATTAATCATCCCTCTCATTTCAGGCCTCCACGCTCCCCGCCCCCTTCTGTCTCCTGCGTCCTTGATTGTTTTCCCCGCCCTGATTGTTTCCACCTGTGTCCCCTTTACCTGTGTATATATTGTGGTAGCTTCCTCCTGTTCATTGTCAGTTCGTTGTCTTACTATGACCCACGTTCCTGATTACCTCACGGACTTCCCACGGATCTACCTCATTGATCACTTACTGGTTTTCCTCGAAAGAGTATATTTGTTTTCCTTGTTTTGATTACTGTGCTAAATTCCAGTAAAGTCTTTATTTTTGAAAACACTATCTGAGTCGTGCAATTGAGTTCATGCCTCAGAGTCTCTCCTTGACAATATTTGTGCATACCTCCAGCAATGTTAACTATGTTGAAGCACTTATTTTAACTGATATTATACATAATGTATTATACTCTTATAAGATGTATGTAGATATTTCATCTCCGGCCTTGTCAGGTATTGAACAATCAATAAATAAAGAACACAGAATTGTTGAATATAAAACACAGAATTTGTGTGATTATACTAAATGATTTTCAAATAAACACAACTGCATATTTAACTGTTACACATGCTGATGTAACGCAAATGTTTCAACTTGGGATCAATAAAGTATATCTTATCTTAAGCTGATCGATGGCTACTGCCATATTTGCAAAATGTGCCTCTGAACCTTGACACGTGCATGTTTCAGGCTTATCAATTAATGTAATGTAATGTTATCACAGGGGTCACACACATAAGACCAGCTGTTAAATAAAGCTCTTCTGACCTTAGCTGGCATGTGGGTATATATATTAATACTGCCCATAATGGGCACAAGCAATTTTCACCCATTTATGGGGCGAAGCCTGCGAGCTAGTTCAGGCAGTCAACTCGAGCACTTATGCTGCATTCATACATAACGCCCCCTTGCCGCTCTACAACCAACCAAACAGAGTCTCCTTAATATGCCGCTCTATTTAACCTGCCAGATCTCTCTCCATGCATTGCTTGCTGCTGCTATTGCTGCAGCTACGTCGCTGCTGCTTGCCTGCGTTCATTTGCTATTGCTGCGTTCATGTTCGTGCTGCTGTGTTTCATGTTGCTGCTGCTTGCCTGCCGGTGCTATCCTTACAAATGTCTATTGCAATCTTCGACTCCGGAACCGAATCATCATACGCAAGAAGCCGTAAGAAATGCCTCATTCCCGAAACACAGGCTAGCTCAGAGCATGGTTCAGACGCCGCTGGAACGAGCCACAGCTCCCGCACGACACACATTCAGGTGTCCCTTCCGTCCTCATCTGGAGTAACTTTGAATATCCTTTGGGCCAGAGGAAGTCCCGAGTTCTACGCCAGCTCTGGTAACAACCCTTCTCTTGTGTGTCAGCTAAGAGTCGCACTGTCTCTCGGTCGGTGGGTATTTAAACACCAAAAAAGGCAGGAGCAAGCTGACTCCTGCATTCCCAAAGTACCTGCCACCCTGTCCTACCTTCTCGAAGTAAAATCAGCGCTTGAAGCCTTTAATTGCACGATATATTCCCGTGAACAAACTCGATTTCCTCTACCTGCAATGTAAACAAATGTTTCTACTTCCGCGTTCAACCACGTTGTGCCGCTGACGTCACACTCCCAAGGAGTCTGGGAATTGGAGTCCCAGATCCAGCCACGAGTTCTTGCTTCCTGACAGGTAATACTATTCTGCATAAGCAATGTTTTATTATGGAAATATTTGGCCTGCAGTAAGTCATATTTGAGGCAATTATACAGAAGTTGTATGTGTATAAGAAATTAAAAACGGAAATAAATTAATAATTTCCATCACGTGAATATGAAGGGAAGCTCGATACATTTTTGACCATCATTTTAGACTTCAGTGTCTTTTCTATGAATACTATGAATCATTCTCTGCCAAGCGGCCATGTACATTGAATCACCTACCAAAGAAGAGTTTTTCCTCACAGGAATTAAGCGCTACCTGCAATATCTGCCCCTCGCTGGGTGTGCCTCAGGAGGCTTCATGCTGCAAATCGTTTCCAAGCTCTTCCTAATCACAGATGTTCGTCAAATGACCTTATCACAGGCTTAAATAAAGGTTTCTTAGCAGGTTATGCTGGCTCCCAGGGACCCATGTCTGTTGAAACCTGCACTCAAGACTGAAGTTTGCACTGAAGGAGCCAGGAGTATTACACGTGCTGCTATTTAAACGTTTAAAAACACGACAGGCCCCTAGCCTAGTGCTAGGAGGAATTATTCTAGCAACGTTTCTTTATTGAGCCGTTAGTTCCTCACAATTATTCTGTTAAGAGTATTAACTACTAACATTGTTCCCGTTTCTTTGCTCTGTAGATGACATGGCAGGGAAAGCAGACATCCCATATGCCTTCTGTGGCATATATATTTTAAGGTTTTACAATCAAATGTGCATTTGGTTGCCATAGTAGCCCACGTTTCTTTGACACCAGAAGCATTATGCTGGATTCTCTACGACACATATACATTGTCATCTCATTTAGAAACACCGGAAAAGTCTGCGAGAGTGTGATTTGAGCTTAAGAAGCAGTCCTGAAGAACCATCATCGCAGGAAAACAAAAAAGACAAACATATTTTGTCGAGCAGATTGTCTGTGACAAGGCAACCGGTAATTGTTTGAGCAACACATCCGAACCTTTGCAGGGGTTGCCCACTGCGGGTGGCAGAACAGACCTGAGTCCAGTAGTCTTCTCAGAATGACTACAGATCTTCTCATAGTCCAAAACAGTTAACAGGCACAGCAGAATCCCGATATGGGCCATTCTCCCAGACCAGCACACAGTATCCGCGATGTTCCTGGAGCAAAATCAGCACAGCAGCAAAGGACAGGCGAAAACAGCAGCGTGGAAGCGCTCCGGTCCCTCCGTGGTATCCCCGGGGTGAAAGCAGGCTCTGCGACAGCAGAACCAGGACAGGTGGAAAGCAGGCCTCTGCAACAGCAGAACCAGGACAGGTGAAAGCAGGCCTCTGCAACAGCAGAACCAGGACAGGTGAAAGCAGGCCTCTGCAACAGCAGAACCAGGACAGGTGAAAGCAGGCCTCTGCAACAGCAGAACCAGGACAGGTGAAAGCAAGCCTCTGCAACAGCAGAACCAGGACAGGTGAAAGCAGGCCTCTGCGGTGGTAAAATCCTCCTGCGTACAGCAGCACACGCCCGGTGGAAGCAGGCCAAGCCCGAAGCGTGGATCCACTCCGTCTCTCCGCGACGACTCCGGGGTAAAAACCTCTCCAGTACAGCCGTATTCTACAGGTGGGAGCAGGCCTCCGTAGATCGCAGATCGCAGGCAGCAACAGGTGGAGCCGCTCCGTCTCCGAAGGGAAAACACCTCAGTACAGCCGACCTCGGCAGATCGCAGACAACTAAAACTACTACTTGTATAAGCAGGGATGGCTAAAAGTTTGTAAGCAGGAGAGCTAGATGCTAACAGATGCCAGATGCTAACAGGTAGTGCGAGCCTGTAGAAATTGCGACTGCCTCCAATGATGTGATGACCTTAAGGCACCATAGTCTTAGGTCACGTTCACACCTGCTTGGTTAGTACTATTGAATCGGTCCCTGTAGCGTTAACCCCTTGATGCGGTTCGTTGGATTGGTGTGGAAGCAGTCCGATACCTCTGCTCCGCCTAAAAGAGGTGGTCTCGGGTCGCTCGCTAGTAAACTCTGGAGAGGTTCATTGCTGGTGTGACGCAGTCCGCATCAAAACATGGGAAACAACTATTTGCGCGTCATCGCTTGTTTTGCCATCTATGCTGTGTGCAACATCCAGTAACCTATAGGGTCATGCATTCATTCTCGTGACTGCTTACCTCACTGGTCCCCTGTGTACAGAGAAAAGGCAGTGGTACAATCTCATCAGAGCCACCTGTCATCAGTGAAACCTCCTCACTGCATAACGTCTCATTATGTGCTATAATGTTTTTAATGCACGTTGTCTGATTTATAATCCTATGCGCCGGCCGCAGAGTCTGTTGATGTGCTCTCCAGATTAACAGCAGTATGAAAATAACCTGCCAATGCTCCATGATGCAGGCTACTGTGGGAATGGCTGGGATCTGCATTTTATCCGCTTAATGTCCCGCCAATTGTTGAAAAAGCATCTCCGTACAATGACTATAGTTTACAGTTCATAGTCTGTTTGAGGTTGCCTGGGTGAACGCAAACCCAACCTTCTGCAAATGAAACGATGTAATACACTTGCGTCTGGTGTAAAGACGCGGACTATTCAGCATGAATGCAATCTTAGAGATGGCTATTGCTCAGATCTTTGGTCTTAGCCCCTCTGCGATGAGTAGAAGGTTATGTTCATTCTTTTATAATGACCTTGCGGTGTCCTCATATCCTCTCTAGTTACTTACAGATGCTGCGCCTTCTGCTGGTTCGGGGGATTTCACAATGCAGTGGTTTGCCCCACCAGCTTGCCATGCCCTTCGTTCAACCAAATGACTCTGGATCTACACGTCAAGCCCTCAAGGATTTCCCATATTCTGCCTCCAACCAAGAGCATGATTCAGAGCATACAATTCAGCTTGGTACTTTATCTTCTTCTGTCCCTCCTCTGTGTACTTATACAATAGATATAATAGTTCTTCATGCATTAATTGTATTTTCATTTGAATCCTGCAATCTTCAAGTGCTAAGTATTAAGCCACGCTAGAGTTCATTAATTTGCTCCTCAAGGGCCTTTAGAAGGCCACACAATAATAAAGACTGCCTATTAACTTTGCACCCGTGCAAAGGTTAATGTATAAGTTCAGCCAAAGGGGTTTCACTATACATTGATAAACGTCAGATGCAGTTGTTACAGCTTTCTATTGGTTTCTCAGGTGGCGAATATACACAGACCTCTCACCTTTTAATCCTCAGCATAATCTCTCCCTTACTGAATTAACTTTGGAGATCAAATATACACACTTTTTGAAACATTCAATGTCTGACATTTCTGATTGGGGAGTCAAGGAACCCCGAATAATCATTGCTAAAACTAACACTGTTTTCTTTGTCCTTTATCTTCCATGCTGAACTTCTCGCATCATTGCCCTCTGACACATGCGTCGGCACCCATGTGTATTCAATGGCTGCAAACCCAACGACGAGGGTTCTCCTCCAAGCTGCGTGATCTCTGCCTAAGCTGCGACCTGCCCCCAGATCGCTATTCCCACTGTTTAAGAATCTGCACAGCCACAACCGCAGCTCTATATCCGCCTACCTCAACCCTGAGTATCCTGGGCCGTCGGTCATCTTCTGCCCACCAGCGCTATATCATGCCTCACATGAATGAGATCCTTTCAGCACAAACAACCATGAGCTCTCGCACTACTCGATGATGAGTAACGTTCAAAGATGTATATCTGTAGAATCCTGTTATTGCATACCAGGTGGTTGCTGGGTTAGATTATAGTTATTTCATTATAGTATATTCCCCTCATAGCTGCATGCTTGGGGGGGAAAGCTCATTGTCGCTGCCTCAAAGACCTAGACACGGCAGTCTTGATGGGTAGTATATTCCCCTCAAAGCCGCGGTGCTGGGGGGGGGTCGGCACTGGTCACTTCCAGGCCTACACATAGCAGTCTCGCTAGGTAGTATATTCCCCTCAAAGCCGCGGTGCTTAAGGGGGATGGCTTTTCGGGCTGTTCCCGGGCCTTCACATAGCAGTCACTCTGTAGTATATTCCCCTCAAAGCCGCGGTGCTTAAGGGGGATGGCTTTTCGGGCTGTTCCCGGGCCTTCACATAGCAGTCACTCGGTAGTATATTCCCCTCAAAGCCGCGGTGCTTAAGGGGGATGGCTTTTCGGGCTGTTCCCGGGCCTTCACATAGCAGTCACTCGGTAGTATATTCCCCTCAAAGCCGCGGTGCTTAAGGGGGATGGCTTTTCGGGCTGTTCCCGGGCCTTCACATAGCAGTTTCATTAGGTAGCATATGTAGGTAGTATATTCCTCTCAAAGCCGCTGTGCTCAGGGAAGAATCGGCTCTGGGCTATTCCTCAGGCCTACACATAGCAGTCTCACTTAGTAGTATATTCCCCTTAAAGCCGCCGTGCTTAGGGGGAATGGCCACATGGCAGCTCGCCAGGCCCTCTACTTATCAGTCTCACATCACCAGCGTCAGGCTCGGGCTACGCAGTTTTGGGGGATAGTATCTAATCTCCACGCAGTTTTGGGGGTTAGTTATTTAATCATCACTCATCGTGCTATGTATATCTATGGAGTGATGATGCCCGAGCCTAGTCGCCAAACTCAACTATATGCTGCTTCTAATAAACATGTTAAAGGAACACGTGAGTTGTCTGACTGAAATGGGGCGAAGCCTGCGAGCTAGTTCAGGCAGTCAACTCGAGCACTTATGCTGCATTCATACATAACGCCCCCTTGCCGCTCTACAACCAACCAAACAGAGTCTCCTTAATATGCCGCTCTATTTAACCTGCCAGATCTCTCTCCATGCATTGCTTGCTGCTGCTATTGCTGCAGCTACGTCACTGCTGCTTGCCTGCCCCACCACCACCCCAGCTTCCACCTGTAGGCTCGGGGGTTAGTTATTTAATCATCACTCATCGTGCTATGTATATCTATGGAGTGATGATGCCCGAGCCTAGTCGCCAAACTCAACTATATGCTGCTTCTAATAAACATGTTAAAGGAACACGTGAGTTGTCTGACTGAAATTAATTATATGTTTTAAATGTGAGTGTTTCCTGTCCCCTAAATCTCCAGGGATGTACACAGTTTAATACTGGCAACTTCTTATTATGGGAAATACGAAAACGTCTTTTAAAACTACAACTCCCAGTAGAGACGTGCCATAGAGAACATGTTGCGAAACAGAATAGCCAGCATGTGTAGTTCTGGGGACGGGGTGGGGGAGGGGGACGCGGTGGACCCGTTCAAATCCAGTTTTGGACAGTCTGCCGGGGTTCCATCCCATTTCAAGTGCTGTTCGAGAATCGGCTTAACCCTCGGAGCACACTCTCCAATCACAGAGCTTGAGGACTATCACGGGGTTTGTCAAACAGAGCACATGGTGTAGTCCAAACGATAGCTGGGGATTCTGGGTAGTGTAGTGTCTTCTGCCATCCTTTACTCCTGGGAATGGACGCTCACATTACCTTTAAGGGCAGCCGACATAAACGAATGCCGTGCTTCCATGAGCGTCAAATCCCGACGCAGATGGGAATACATTGCAATCAGTTGAAAGCTATTTGCGTCCCTTTATGACGCTGAAGGAGCCTAGGAGCGTCACAATTGGACGCCACGGACACTGACCAAACGTCGCTATTGGACGCTTAGGGAGTGAGAGTGTGTTGCTTCATCCACATTTTCACCTAAACTGTTGATGTAGATGGAAAATAAAAGTGGACCTAAAACAGAACCTTGGGGAACACCATTTGCAATGTTCAACCACTCAGAAGACAGCCCATCAAAATGAACACATTGGGACCTTTCAGAGAGGTAGTTTACAAACCACCCCACTGCATGGCTGGACATGCCTATACTGGCTAGCCTCTGCTTTAAAATGTGATGATCGACGGTGTCAAACGCTTTTGAAAGGTCAATAAATAGAGCTGCACAACTCTGCTTATTATCTAAAATACTCGCCACATCATTCACCACTTTCATTGTGGCAGTGATAGTGCTGTGTTGTTTTCTGAAGCCTGATTGATGTTTAGACAGGATGTCATTTTGTTATGTGTTTGTGCCCTGATCAGGCGCTCCTAGTGTGATGTGTCATGTCTAGCTGTAGTTTCCTGTTATGGTTTTGTAGTCCTTATCGTTTCTCCTCCAGGTGTACCCATTTGTAATTAACCCAGGTGTGTCTTGTCTCGTCATTACCTCATGTATAAGGATTCTGCTTTCCCCTTTGTCTGGGGCTGATCCTGTCTGTGCAGTACGTGTTCTTGTCTGTCATTACTTTATATTTCCTTTGTCCAACCATGGTGGTAATTATTAATTAAATTCTTCTTTTGACTACTTCGGCTACCGTCTCCTTTATTTATGTTGCCTTGACTCGACATTGAGCCTGCTAACAGTCAATGGTAACGTAATATGGGGGCTCGTGCCAAACTGATTTGAGCAGGAATTTGGTGGTGGCCGCTGAGCTTAGTCCACACTTTGAATTATGGTTGACAGTGTCGTGTGTGGGGCCCATGTTTTATACCCTCTTGGTAAATAATTCTCCAATAAGGAGCGTTTTCATCCAGCTAGGGCAGCTGGACCATTTTCTATGGTTCCTTCCTTCGCCTGGAAGACATACCGTCTATGCTGGTCGGGGTAGTAGGAAGACCCTGTCAGGCTCCTCCTAGGCCGGCGTATGTCAGCTAGTTAGTTATATAGGGGGTCTGATAGTGAGGGATGGAAACGTTTAAGGGATGGGCCTTAGTTTTTTTTTTTTCCTGTTTTGAACACACGACAGTTGTTAATCTCTTGCGAATAATTTTGAGGGTGGATGCTTCAGAAGGTCATACCGGTGCTCTTCTCTATTTAGTGGATAGCGGTAGGGGAGCGGTGGCCAGAGTTATTAAGGACAGACTGTACAGACGTGTAGGGTGAAGCCGGTTTTGTTTGTTTTTGTGTATATGTTAATTGGTTGGTCGTATATGCTGGTGGAAGCGGGATTGGTTCTTTAGTTTCTTCCTCCCCCGGTGCGACGGTACTAGGGCAGGTATGCCTGTGAAGGTATGTGATTTTGTGGCTAGGCCAACGGTCAACGTGTTGAGCTTGTGCACTAAGGAGGAATTATCGGGGATAGCAGAGCATTACGGTGTCAGGCTTGCCCCGAGCATGAAAAAGCAGCAGCAGCGGTTAGCGCTGGTGGAGGCTTTGACCGCCATGGAGGTTATGGAGTCTGTGGGCAAACCTGAGGAGCAGGAGGTAGTCACATGTGACCCGGTTTCGGAGAACCAGGTTTTGCTGAGGAAGATGGAACTAGAGTTTAAATTCGAGCAGCTGAGACATGCAGAGCGGTTATGCGCTCGGGAAGCGGAGGAGGCAGAACGTGGGCGTGTGCATGAGCTTGAGCTTGGAAGGCTTGGGGTAGAGGCGCGGGCAGTGCATCTTGAAGCTAGGTTCGATGCTACTAGGCACCTACGTCTGGTCCCGCAATTTTACGAGAAGGATGTTGACAAATATTTTTCTATGTTCGAAAATATAGCCACAACTCTGAAATGGCCTAATGACCAGTGGACATTACTTCTCCAGAGCGCACTCACCGGGAAAGCACAACACGTTTACGCGTCACTTTGCCCAAACACCCAGGATTACGCCGTGGTGAAGGCTGCTATCCTTAGGGCTTACGAGCTTGTGCCGGAGGCGTATAGGCAGAGGTTTCGCGCTCTTAGAAAGAACAACGTGCAAACCTACGTGGAGTTTGCTTACGAGAAGGAGCTGGTGTTTGATCGTTGGTGCGCGTCGGAGAAGGTGGACACTTTGGTTAAGATGCGGGAACTCGTGCTTCTTGAGGAGTTTAAGTCCTATTGTTTGCCCGATAATGTGGCGATGTACATTAATGAACATAAGGTGACTGAGTGCTCGGTGGCTGCGAGCCTGGCGGATGAGTTCGTGTTGATGCACAAAGTGCTCTTTGACAGACCTAATTATCCCGTGCGCAGGGTGGAGAGTAGACCGAGGTGGGACTTGGGTGACAGGCCTGTGGCCTCTGGCGGTGACAGTGTGGGCGAGGTTGCTGAGCGGGAATGAGGGGAGAAATGCGTGAGTGTTACCACTGTGGTAAAAAAGGCCACATAAAGGAGAACTGTTTTGCCCTTACCCGTCCCAGTAAACAAATATCGTTGATAATGACACCCACACCCACACACACATCTCTGAGTAGGGATGCCCAAAGGGGTGAGGATATGAAAGCGTACTTACCGTTCATCAGTGAGGGGTTTGTATCCTTGTCCGGCGAAGGGGTGAAGGTTCCTGTGACCATATTAAGGGATACGGCTGCGTCCCAGTCATTTATTCGGAGAGATGTGCTACCTTTTGACAGTGGTTCAGAGGTGGATGCTGGGATAGCTGTCGGGTCTTTTGGGATGCATGTCATGGAAGTTCCGCTTCACACTATCCATCTTACATCTGAGTTGGTGTCGGGGCCAGTGGTAATTGGGGTGGAAAATTGTTTTCCTGTCGAGGGCGTATCATTAATTCTCGGGAATGATCTGGCAGGGGGTAGGGTCCTCGTGAAGGCAGAGGTGACTTGTGTGCCAGCAGAGTCTGGGGCGGTGGACGTCCTGGCGGATGCGTATCCGAGAGTGTTCTCCTCATGTGCAGTCACGCGGGCCATGGGTATTAAGTCTCTGGCCGAGGAAAAGGACGACGTGGACTTGTTTGATACCATCATAGCGACTGTTAACGGGGTGCCTGAGTTTCGTGACCCACTTATGGATAATCCCCAGGGTGCAGTACCACGGGGGCCTGAGGTGGAGGGGGCGCTCCCGGGGCAACCCGACTTGTGGTCATCATCTCAGCTTGTTCCTGATATTGCCCCTCTTGAAGGTGATGCTGTTCTTCCATCTATTCCAGCCGGTCTCAGCCCTTTACTGCCCTCTACTTCCTCGTGTGAGTCTGCCAGTAGCGCGGCTGGGTTTTCTTTTGCTCGTGAGGAGCTTATCGCGGAACAGGGTAGAGATCCAAGCCTGTCAGGCCTTTTTGCGAACACAGCAGGAGTGGGAGAGAGTGAGGTTTCTAAAAGTTGCTATATCCTGAGGGACGGGGTATTGCTGCGTAAATGGTCTCCTAGCCTCGACGCGTCAGCGGAGAATGATTGGAATGTGGTGACGCAGGTTGTGGTTCCGTTTAAATACCGTCACGATATTCTGTGTTTGGCTCACGATCACAGGCTCGCAGGACATCTGGGGGTCAATAAGACGTATGATAGAGTGCTGCGTCAATTTTTTTTGGCCAGGGTTGAAACGGGATGTGGTGCAGCACTGCAGGGGGTGTTCAACGTGTCAGGTGGTGGGTAAACCTAACGGGGTCATTCCACCGGCGCCACTCTACCCTATCCCGGCAGTGGGGGAACCTTTTGAGAGGGTTATCATTGATTGTGTAGGTCCACTCCCTAGAACCAAGGCAGGTAATAGCTTTCTTTTGACCATTATGTGTGCCAACACACGGTTTCCGGAAGCAATTCCGCTGAAACGGATAACGGCCAAAACAGTGTCACAGGCCTTGGTGAGGTTTTTCTCCGTTTTTGGTTTGCCTCGCGTGGTACAGTCCGACCAAGGTACGAATTGTGTATCCCGCATCTTCTCGCAGGTTTTAAAGCAGCTGGATATATCGCATAGTTTCTCTAGCCCATATCACCCACAATCCCAGGGGGCTTTGGAAAGGTTCCACTCCACGCTAAAAACAATGCTTCGGGCGTTCTGTCGTGACACGAAGGACGACTGGGATGAAGGGGTTCATTTAATGTTGTTTGCCGCAAGGGAGGTGGTGCAGGAATCTTTGGGATTCAGTCCTGCAGAGCTGGTATTTGCGCATTCGGTTAGGGGGCCGCTTAAGCTGCTGAGGGAGAAGTGGTTGGGGGAGAGCGAGCCGAAGAACCTGTTAGACTATGTCTGTGGCTTTAGGGAGAAGCTGAAGAGGGCATGTGAACTAGTGAGGACAAATCTGAGTGACACACAGGGAAGGATGAAGGGCTGGTATGACAGGAAGGCTCGGGATAGAACGTTTGTGCCAGGGGAGAGGGTTTTAGTGTTGTTGCCTGTCCCAGGCTCCAGCTTACAAGCACGGTTTAGTGGGCCGTACCTGGTTAGAGAGAAAGTAGGGGATTTGGACTACCTGATCGAGACACCGGATCGTGGGCGGAAGACTCGCTTGTGTCATGTTAATATGATTAAGCCATATTATATGAGGGAGCCTCTGGTGAATCCTATTGACAGTATTGTTGTGCCCTCTGCGAGTGTGTCCACTGTGCCGGTGTCAGTTTGTATGTTGGCGCCATCTAGCGTTGATGAGAGTAATGACAGTCTTTGTTTTTCAGAGGGGGTTGGACAACTGGAAGATGACGTCATTATTCCGTCCAAGGCGGTCGTGGAGGGACGGTTGACAAACACTGAGTCATTGATCACTCTTGACTGTCATCTTGGCCATTTATCAACAACGCAGCGAGATGATATCAGGGGTTTGGTTGGGTCTCATTGTGAGCTGTTCTCCGATATGACATCGATGTGGCGGAGGCATTACCCATTAAACAGCACGCGTATTGCGTGAATCCATATAAGCGGGCACGGTTACAGAAAGAGGTGGAATACATGCTCACTAACAATATCGCTGAGCCCAGTTTTCAGCCCATGGAGCTCGCCGTGTTTATTGGTTGATAAGTCAGACAAGACAGATTTTCGCCGAGTAAATGACGTGACTAGGCCTGATAGTTTTCCATTGCCCAGAATGGAGGACTGTGTCGACAGGGTGAGGGGGTGCTATTTATCCATGAGGTGGTGTGGGGGTTATGGCCGCCCATACCGGTGCTGTTAGTACAATTTGTATTTGTTATTGTGCTGACAGTATTATTGTTTCTTGTTTCCTTCTTCTGTTTATGTTCATTCCCCCATTTCGCCTTGGGGTTATGGACATAAAGTTGGGTGTGGGGGTGTTATGTGTTTGTGCCCTGATCAGGCGCTCCTAGTGTGATGTGTCATGTCTAGCTGTAGTTTCCTGTTATGGTTTTGTAGTCCTTATCGTTTCTCCTCCAGGTGTACCCATTTGTAATTAACCCAGGTGTGTCTTGTCTCGTCATTACCTCATGTATAAGGATTCTGCTTTCCCCTTTGTCTGGGGCTGATCCTGTCTGTGCAGTACGTGTTCTTGTCTGTCATTACTTTATATTTCCTTTGTCCAACCATGGTGGTAATTATTAATTAAATTCTTCTTTTGACTACTTCGGCTACCGTCTCCTTTATTTATGTTGCCTTGACTCGACATTGAGCCTGCTAACAGTCAATGGTAACGTAATACATTTGTACATAAAAACACCTTTACCTGTTCACTCACTAAGCGTTCAAGAACCTTAGCCAGAACTGACAACTTAGAGATTGGCCTATAGTTATTTAATAAGGTGGCCTCCCCTCATTTTAGCAAAGGCAGGACATACGCTGACTTCCACAATTTTGGAATTGTGAGAGTAGTGAGAGGTGGAGCAATAAAATATGCAGCTATCTTTAAAAAGAAAGGTTCTACGTTGTCCGGGCCGGCCGGTTTCTTAGGATCTAACTTGGTTAAAGCTTCACGAACAACATCAACAGTAAAAGGGGTAAAACTAAAAGAGTTTTCCAACACATGTTTTTCAGAGTCACATACTGTAGTGTTCACAGAAGCAGAGTTAGTGACAGAATCAAATAGAGAACCACAGGACACAAAATGCTCATTAAAGCAATTTAGCATAGTAGCCCTGTCCGATATAGTGCCAGATGCTGTGGTAATGCACGGAGGTAGCTCATTACGGATATCGCTGGTGGATAACGATTTAATGGCTTTCCAAAATTTTCCAGGATTATTCAGATTATTTGTGGTTACTGACAGATAGTACTTTGATTTAGCACTTTTGATTTGCGATGTGAAGCTATTCCTTAGCTGCCTAAAACGCAGCCATTCTACCTCTGAGCCTGATTTCCTAGCCTTTGCCCAGGCCTTGTTTCTCTCATGAAGGAGACTGGACAGATTAGCAGAAAACCAAGGATTGTCTCGTCCCTTTACTCTAAATGTACGTAGGGGTGTATGTCTATCAATGATCTCCATAAAACCAAGATACAAATAAGACCATGCGGTTTCTACATCAGCACACAGATCGATTTTACCCCAATCAAAATAAAACAGATCATGCACAAAACCCTGCTCCACAAAATGTTTTTTGTCTCTTGTAGTGGACATTTTTATTATTATCATCCTTATTATTATCCTTATTATATCTTTCATATGTTTAAACCAAATGCTTCTTATTTCCTCTTGTTGTGCTTTTACCATTATTATTCTATTATATTCTCTTATGAGTTTCCCAGTCTCTGCAAGGCCCCAGCTGTTTCAGCAGACTGGGAGACTCATACACAGTCACACAAAGTTCCGTTATGCTATCTGCAAGGCCAGACGGTGTCTCATAACAATCTCCCCGTGTGAACAGGGGAGTTATAATATTCCCACTCTTTCCTTATATAATCTCTGCTTTTCCATTGTTCTGCGCACTCTCGGGCAGACTTTTCATACTCTGTCCGACCTGTGACAATATATTATTATATCGTGTATTTGAAGCTTCAAATAAATAACCAAAAGACAGCTTTGCTTGATTCACCATTTATTTGTTTTGATCATTTGACTTGTACTCTCCAGCGTTGTGTTGGGCCCTAGATTTCCATAACAAATGGCGTTGTCGGCAGGATCTCTGTAAGTTAGATTGTGAACCACTCCGGACGCTGGTGGTCGCTCCAGGATCTTTGGATTTTCCTCTACCTCGACAGAAACCGTACGAGACGAGAGGACCAGCGCCGGGGTGGAACCGATTGACTTCACGAGATCCAACAAACTCAAAGGGCTTTCAATACTCGGTGAGATGTGCAAAGTCTAAATTGTTTAAAGTTAAACGTAATTAAAACTGCATGACATCTGGGAGAGGGACTGCTCGAAAACAGAGATATTTGGCATATCTAGCATCGACGGATGAAAAATAGTGTTTTGGTGACACGGAGTGTTTTGGTGACACTGAGTGTTTTGGTGACACGGAGTGTTTTGGTGACACTTTAAAAGACTTTGCTATGGAGGCAAAGCAGGGGAGGGGGTATGTACAGCCTCCTGAGGGTCCGATAGTTGATGTCATGCGAGCAAAATATGGTGAAGAAAGTCTGTCTAAATTAAATATATGGACGGAAATGTTCGGATTTCCTAAGGGAGGTTCTTTGAGTAAATTAAAAATCAAAAACCTAAGGGATAAATTACAAGAGTGTGAAGATGGAATGAAGAAGAAGAGTACAATTAAAGTAAAAGACTTAGAGAAACTGGACACTCATAGAAAGTGTTTAAAATACTGGGAGGATGAAGCAGAGTGCCGTGAAAGAAGGCAATTGGCCGCTGCAATAAAAAAGATACAGGCTGAGGATAAAAGTGCAAAGGAAGAGAAAAAGAGTTTTGTGTTTCCTCCTCAACATAAACTCCAGGCTTCCCTTTATCCTCTGGTTTCAGGCGTGCGGGACCCTCTCCTCGACTCGGGATTTCCATCCCCTCCTCCACCTCCCCCCGTCTGCTACCTGCAGTGGAGGCTCCTGGAGGAGCTGCTGCTGCTGGACCATGAGGTCAACATACCAGCCGCCGCTGGAGCAGCTGCACAGCAGCAAGACACACAGAGAGGGAGCAGAGACGAAGAGAGACAGAGAAAAGAAAATGAAGAAGAAGAAGCAGGACTGAAAAAGATCCATGACAAGAGAGAGAAAAAGAAAAGAGACGCGAAGAAAGCTGAACTCTACAGAAAAGAACACCTCCAAAAAGGAATAACTACATGCTCCGCTTTCCCCGGCCAGCTGACCATGGTCCAGGCTATTACAACCACCTGGACCCAAAGTGATGGCCAGGGCACAGGAGGGGGTTTCCGAGGCCGGAGCAATAACTACAATCGCTGTTTTAACTGCGGAGAGACGGGTCATCGGTTCGCTGAATGCCCACACGAGAAGAAGAAAAAGAACTTTTGATCGGATAAATCGGGCCACAACAAAGACAATTCTTCAAACTGACAATCGAGGGAGGGAGTGGAGGAGGAAGGAATTCGGTCGGGGGAGACGGAACCCATGCAGCAGCATCTAACCAGGGAAGTGACACACACACACACATGCATCATACATGCTATTGAGAAATTAGAAGAATTAGAGGACATGTCTGTGGTTACATCAGTAAAAAACAGTTATTTTATCATCTGTCTGCCCAATACATTTACTGGGCAGAGATCTGATTCTCTGGTTCGGCTTGGACCTCATTTTTCCACAAATGAGGGTCTTAAAGTCCGACAGCCATCTCCTACGATGGTTCAAAAAAAGTGTCATTTGATGATAAAGAACTGGTGAATGTGTATCAATGGGCTGCTGACATATCCTGATTTTCAGGAGTTGTTGCGTTTGACTGATCAACATGGTTTTCCACCTGCTGTGTGGAAACTTCTCATTTTGCATTGTACTGCTAACGTGGTTGAAAGATCCGTGTAAATGCTATGATGAGAGTTGCGCTATCTCTGTTAAGACTCACACACACACAAGACACAACCAGCTGTGTCAAATCCCAGGGGCGGTCCACACATTTCACTAGCCAGGGGGCCCCACTGATAGATGGAGGGATTTGGGTCCAATCGTTAATGATTGGGAGTCAGTCACTGATTGGGCACCTACACACACAGAATATGTCATGTACTCTATGTCACGTGACGCGTATCAAAGGAAAATGTGCACGAACGTAGCCGTTCTGCGCACATTGCTGTTGGTTGAGGATAAGGTAATTCTCATATCTCTGAGCTTCCTGCCGCGCTTTCAGATGTGCCATACTCACTCTGGGCAGCTCACAGATATGACGTAGGGTTAATGTCCACGTTCACGTACCGTACCCATTGAAACGTGAAGCTGTTGATGGCCAGTGTTTACCTCTCTGCTTAAACAAGGGGTCATTATTCCGTGTAACGATTCCAGTGTTTCCTGTCAAAAAGATCAGAGACAAACCTCCTGACGAGTGGAGATTTGTCCAGGATTTACGATGTAAATGCAGCTGTGCATGCACGCTCGTCCGGAATTCTTATCTGATTATTTCCCAAGTTCCAGCCTCTGCAACATATTTACTGCCATAGATGTCTCAAATGTTTTTTTTCCAGTGTTCCGGTACACAAAGACAGTCAATTTTTGTTCACATTTGAATATAATGGTAAACCTTACACATTCACACGTTTGTGTTAAGACTAAATGTTAAAAAAGTCACTAAGCAACAGATGATGTCATTCTTGCGTATGTGTTCATAACACACGGCTGTTGTTATGCTTGCTGTGACGTTACATTAGTCCGTTCTCTGCTTGTAATTATGCCGTTACAAGCTTCAAAGTTGTATTTATCATCTGAATTTGCCGAAACAAGTTAATATTCTGAAGCCAATACTTTGAAGATGTATAAGTGAGGTGTCTTGAGTAGTCAAAATTACCTACAAATCATTGTACACACGTGTACATATTATTCTATTTTTATGCAGCTCTGTGTGATTTTGTAGCTACAATTCAGACTAATATACTACCAGAAGTGGAATAAGTACTCAGATCTTGTACTTGAGTAAAAGTAGAAATACCAGAGTGTTACAGTAACAGTCCTGCATTCAAAATGTTCCTCAAGTAAAAGTAGAAAAGTATTATCAGAATATAGTGAAAGTAAGACAGTAAAAGTAAGTCGTTGTGCAGATTGGTCCATTTCAGAATAATATATATGATGTTTTATAATGATTGATCATGAAAGTGTTCTCAAAGCTGGTGAAGGTGCAGCTACTTTGAATGACTTTGTAGACTGCAGGGTAGCTTGTGGATTCACTCCAGGTGGAACTAAAGTCTGATTT